>NW_024581137.1:33615470-33701157 GCF_017639235.1 Corvus kubaryi | reverse complement strand
TCTACCCTGTTTTGTTTGTGTGTTTATAAACAGTTTGGTTTCTTGTTCCCACTTTGACTTCTTGGGACCCATTTGTCTCACTGAGGGAGGAAAAGGGGAGGAACACTTATTCCAGAGTGTTTCCTCCTGAAGTTTTGTCTCCAAAACCGAGACACCATTATGTTTGTAAGTGTGTTTGAGAAGGAAATAAACTCCAAGTTATAACATACTTAAATAGCATACTTAATATAACCTAAAAATAAATACCTCTCTGCAGAGACTGACTTCTCTAAATAAGATCTGTGCAATGAAGATCTTCCATAGATGAAAAAAACCTTCTATTAAGGTTATTGCCTCTGGGAATATCTCACAAGTAATGAGTTGTGGCAATTAAAATTATTCTAGAAAATTATTCTAGACAAAGGACTGGCTCCAACATGGAACGTAAATTCTCCAAGATTCAGTTATATAGGACCTGGCCTCCATCTTCCTAGAGAAGTCACAGCTGTGGCTGAAGTACCTTGTACTCTCCTTGCTCTGCTCAGCAGGCACAGGTTTGTGGCAATGAGAAGCCAGAACCTTGAGCAGGGAGTCATCTCAGCAACCTCACGAGAAATGTCCATGAGGATGTCTATAAGACTTAAAAGGCATCTCACTTAGAGCAGTACAGAGGTATCTGAGCCCCTGAGCTGTTGGGACCCCACATCAGCCTGTCTTCAAAAAGATGTGCCTGGCACTGTGTTCCTGTACTAGTTTGAAAACAAACCAGTGGGAGGCACCAAGTCAGAATAACAATTTAATGGAAATTAAAGAAAAGGAAAAAAATGTAAAAGAAAACACTGGTTCAAACTGACAGAGTCAAGATACAACCTGAGTCCCTGTTAGGCAGGGTGGTGGTAGCAGTCTGGTAGAATGGTGGCTGCAGTCCTCTGAAGCGGTGATCCTGTAGTAAAAGGGTCTGCTCTTCCTCAGAAAGTCCAGCAGTGGCTGTGTAGCTCCTGTCCTCTGGAAATCCAGTGGGAAGCCGGTGTCTCTGGTGTTCAGTCCCAGATTATATCCACGCTGGGATGCTTGGTTCCTCCCTCTGGGTGGAGCATCTCACAATGGGGTAATGAGTCATGAGGCCAAGTGTTGATTAGGCTCATTAACAGAAGATAGTCCGGAGGGAGTTATCTCTGAGTCAGGCGGCAGGACAATGATGGGCCATTAACAGAAAGATAGTCTGGGGGGAGGAGGCAAGGAAACACTGCCCCACCTGGTTTCAACAGCTCATGAGGATGGTAATAGAATACACTGCAACCCAGGACAGTTCCACTCCACATTGACACACTTCTAGTGTTTTTCACTTTAGCTGTTGCTTAGCCATTGAGAATCAAATTAATTCCCTTGGGAATCTGGATCTCCACATCACTAGTGGAAATGAGAAGGTACCCAAGCTTGGCTCCGTAAGATGTACACTGATGCTCTCATTGAGGCACCTAAAAGCAGGTCACCAGTGATGTTCCTTTGAGGATCTAGACCCATATATCGACAGCAAAAAATGAAAAATTAACACGGGGCACTTCACTAGCCTAGAGAAAACCATGCATAGTGACCCAATAATCAGCTGATGCAAGACAGTGTAATTGCAGAGCTCACAACTAAACTGTGACTTCTTACTGCTGCACTTTTGAAACTATTTCCATCTGCTTCTTCATTGCACAAAGCCTCTAAGTATCACTAAATATGGGTGAGCTACTTACATATCACCACATCAGTGCTTGTCACAGTGGAAATGTCCATGTTATTAAAGGTTTCACAGCTCTTTAACTGTGGGGGAACACATTCAACATTTTGCAATATGGCAGACTTCTGTCTTTCAAACTGCTTAAACACTTTTCCTTTAAGCATTTTACATTAAAGTGAACAAAAGAAGCTTTGCTGGTTCTCTACCATTTAGCAAATGACAGCACTTCATCGCACAGTCCTGAAGACATGCTATTTAGGGCACAATCCTTCCTTTCAGAATAGAGATATAATGCCAAGAAAAAGCTTTCCAGAAATGCTTAAAATGATTCTTTGAAGGAAGCAATTACTCAACCCCATTTGTCTTGAGGAATTACTTTTTAATTCTCTATCTCAAGTACAGCTGTAATCCGCATATTTTCAATTCAATTTGTTTAATGGAACTAGTTGATCAAATTTATACATTTAGAGTAAATATAAATATCTTATTCTCTCTTCAGACAACTGAAGTAAATGTTCCACTCAAGGTGACAATTCTGCAAAGGTGAATTGGCATAAATTAAAGTCATTACCTGTTTTACTTTGTTTCTAAAGAACAAATTTTATCACATGGGGATATTCTAGCCCTGAAGTAGTGAAAGCGGTTTCCCTAGTCTAAATTCTGGGCCATTTAAATTAAAAAAACAAAACCTTTGAGAATTTCAGTTGACAAACTTGCATTCATTTTGCAAAAATTTCATCTGTGTCTCAGTATGAGTTCATAAAATTAAAATATAAATTCTTTCCCAGAAATCTTGGTGCTTCTGCTTTCCTTTTCAAGAAGATCAGTAGCAGCTTTTCTTTAAAGGTGTTATCTCACTTGGCACCGTAATGGTAAAAGTGCAAAAAAAAGCCTTTCAAAAGATGAAAACCAAAACAATTTTGCCTAAATTTAGTAATATTACTTCCAAAACGATTAAGCAAAGTTCTCAGCTACTGCAGCGAAAGACAAGAGTATACTCCGACCTCCCATATTGTGAAACCACTTTTCATAGTATAAGAAAAAACACTTTTAAAAACCTCTCTGAGATAAACTCGCTGCAATCCTCCAAGCACTACTTCTTCCCCAGTGGACAAATGAACAACAAAAGCTTCCTCATGTCTGTGTTTACTGGATATGTCTTCTTTCAGAACAGTTTTTATGTCAAAGAGTATAGCAATTACAGAAATACTGAGGGCTCTGTGTATCCTTAAAAAAAGACGTGAAGACATTCAAGTGGAATGGAAAGCACATAATGAAGATACGTTGCTTTGTGTAAACAACAGCGTGCAAGTCAACCATGTTAGTCTTCTTCCCATGTCTTCAGTGCTCCAAGGATCAAAGTTATCTGCAATAGGATTAGTCCAATCTCCTGGGCAGAACACTGACAAAGGGTCTAGAAACTTCTAGGATGCTTTGCACTCACCATTAACTAGACAGCTAGGACAGCATGATTGTACGGTGATAATGGTGGCCTCCATGTCATGGGTGCAGATCTCGTCATGCCCACTGTCAGTGCTTTCCAAGATAGAAGCTGCACTGCGCTCCTGGGCGCCTCTCTCAGAGCATGCCTGAGCAGTATCATAAGCAAGGTCTGCCAAAGATTTCTGTCATCTCAGAGGGTCATGAGGAAAGTGGCAAAACTCCTTAGGCCACCAGTCTCAGAAAGAAGATTTGGTTGAATTCTTACTTTTCATATTTTCAGAAAGACAAACTTCTCCTGTCGGCTCAGAAAATTGGTTGCCAGCCATCCAAAGACAAACACAGCCCAAGGAGATGTGTGGTCAAGTAACTCTGGGCAACAAGACACCAAGGCCATCTGCCCTGGGGAAGAGCAGCTGTGTAGCGACCCAGCAAGATCTTGCAAGGTTGTTGGGAACTCTTGGGCAGTGAAATTAGAAACAGGGGAAAAATTACAGATAAGAGTGTCTGCCCTGAAGCAGCTGGGAGCAGTTGCTGTGTTGTATGGACACTCATGGTACCCTGTTCTGATCAGGATGGACTCATACCAGAAGAGAAGAGAGTTTCTGTGAGATGCCTTGACTCCAGGTACTTTAACAAAACAAAGTTTATTAGTAACACCTTAGCTGACATCCACTCCTTTTCCTGACATGGGTTTTACGGGAGCAATTGCAGTTTTATCTCCACCACATCCCCAATCTCCCCTCTCTCTAGAGACTGGTTCTGGCAGAATTTCTGTTTCAGCTGGTGCTTTGACCATCTTTCTTCCTATTCTATCATGGCAATATTTTCCCATTCAGCAAGAAACAAGTTACAAGGCAGACAACATTTTCTTGCCTAATGCTGAAATTTCTTGAAAGTAGCTCTCAATTGCCCAGCTAGTAAATGATCCAGGGAGCCCAGAAGAAAAACCACTTTAGGGAAGAGGTTTTAGTTGTGATGGTTGCTGTATTTGCTGCACATACTGAGTCCACAAGCTATTTTCTTGTTTTGGCTCCTAAAACCTTCCTAAGGCCAGCTTCCAATTGTTTTCTGAAGTGCAACCACTGTTCCTGTCACTTCTGTCATTTCTGCATTTCTGTCTACTGAAAGCAGTAAACCAAATTAGATCTGCAGATAATTTCTTCCCACAAAGAAACAAGTTCATGTATTGGTGAGTCATTTTAGGGCCCATCCAGGGATTTTTAGTGATGAGGCTCTACTCTCAATCCTGAGAAGGGGACTCATTTGGAATTAGTTCTTTTTATGTTTGCAGTGCTTACAAGGATGAGTTTGGAAATGTTTGCCGTATTTTGCTTTAAATAGCATATCATGGGATCATCTGATTTGGTCCCTAGAAAATGTGGACCAGTGTTAGTGTCAGGGACTGGGGTGGTACAATGAAAACTGAAAGAAAATTGCAAGCCCATGCTGCAAACCTGCTCTCAGAGGTAAAACAAATTTATCATGAAGCTGACGAGTTCTTCTGTTCAAACAGCACTTCTTGTCCCCTTAGCATGTCCCTCTGTTTTTACAGTGGACAAAACTTCCTTTTCATTTTATAAAGCTACAGAAAGGAAGGATTTTTCTGTGTAAGCCGGTGGGTCTGTCTCTGCCAGCAGCAGGAAGTCCCAAGCTATGGTCTAATGCTGGTAGAGCAGAAGGTGTCTTAGAAAAGGGCGAGTGGTGTCTGTGGTAGAGGGACTTCCCTGGCAGATACACACCAGCAGCTGCTGACACCGGCAGCTACTAATGCTCACTAAATCCAGGAGGGCAGTTGTCCCAGTACAGCATCCACTGCTAGGATCCCGCCAATGCTGGGATCTATGCTTCCAGCTCAGGACATGGGGCCAGATCCACAGGGGCAGGATATGGATGTGTGGACTTACTCCAGGTGCCTGTAAGGACAATTCTGAGGCTCGGAGTCTGGGCCAGAGGGGTACATGATCACAGGACTGTGATTTTGCTTTACTGAGGTGGATGTACAGAGGAGGATGGGGTTTGTGGCCCAATTTGGGACATGACACTGGAGAATGAGGCCAAGATTATTAGCTTTTTTGAGCAAAGCCTTTTTTTTTGATGGCTGTACTTTTTCTTCCAAATCCTTGAGCTTTTATTTTGCCTTTGTGCTATGTTTCAGAGTAAAGGACAGTAATACATGGTTCAGTCTAAGGATATATTTTATTCTATTTTATTTATTTTCCCAGTTGATCAGCTGTTTAATCAGATGAATCATATGCAGCTTTCCATAAACCATAGCAACTTTATCTGCTCTGGAGCAATACAATGATCCAACAGTTCCTTCTAATGTATCACAACAGGAAGCTGACTAAAATCATAGTTGACTATTAGAAATAGAGGGCAGACCTAAAGAACTGCATAAAGTTGCAAGACAAGGTAATTCACAGAATTCTGTAGATAGGGGAATTATGTATTTTTTTGAAATATGGTAGCTAACATTACATTCTTACTCTCTAAGAAAGGGTATATATACCATCCATCTACTGGAAGAGTTTTATTGTACTTGCCAATGTCATAGGTTTGGATGAGAAATCAGCACTTTAGCTGGAAATCTTGCTGAGAAACTTACCTTTTTTGTTCTTTTTCTCAATGCACATCACAGCAAGCAACAGAAGTTCTTCTTAAATGGACTGGATTTTCTAAATTATTCTTCCTGGAACAACTGCATTTTTGTAATCAATTATTCCTGGATTCAGCATATCTTAGCAGAGAACATTTTTATTACAGTGAAACCAATTTATAAACTTGAAGTCTGAAAATCACCAATTCCAGCAGACGTCTCAATACATTCATTAAATCTGGAGATCAGCTTAACGAACACCTTTTTTGTACCTTTCAAAACTATTTATATTATCCCCATAATCACAGTTCAATGTGCATGTGAAAATTGTAAACAAAGTGGTGCTGGTCTGATTGAAATGACTATGACCAGACTGGAGAATGCAGAGGGATTCAGCAGAGTGTGCCTGGCATGTTCTTTGTAGTTAAACCAGATGCCAGGCAGTGTGTGAATAACTTGCATGCTCATCAGGACATAGATTGATTACATTTTTCTTTTCAAATAAATAACCTGAAGAATTGTCATATTCCTCCCTGTGATTTTTTTTGTGACCTGGGCCTGATTTCAGGTCGTTCACCAAGTTCTAACTAGCAGGCTGTTTACATAGTACTTACTGCTTAGTATTTAATGTATTTTAATTAAAGCATCTCAGTGATATATCCCAGTTGTGTGTTTTTACTCTCCAAATGGATGTCTTTTTTAGAGGCAAACCTAGAGTGGAGCCTGGGTCTAATTATGGTTCTGGAGGGCAGGGAGGTATCCATGCAAGTACTTGTGAAACACCCAGGAGTTTCAACTGCTTGCATGAATAAAGCACTAAGTCATTAAAGCACTCACAAAATAAAATAATATGTTACCAATAGTAGTTACATGACTTTACCATAAATATTAATAAAGCTATTAGTGCCTTATTTTTTATACTGTTCCATTACTGCCAAAAGAAGCTGTACCACAAACGTGCACCTTAGTAATCACACAAATATGTCCTGGACACTTTGAGAGGTATTAAGCAACTGGTAAGACCAGCTTGTAAAACGTATTTCTAGGACTGAAATTACTTAGGTTCAGTGCTAGAAATACACCAAGTACACCAAAGAATTCAAACATAAAAGACAATGAATTTCATCATGTGGCTGAACACAAACAACTGCCTCTACCTTCAGCAGCATGAGACCAAGGATAAATCATTTATATGGGATGTCCCTTATATGTCTTATCTTTTAAGATGCTATTAACACTTCGAATGACAGACTAAGGATATTTTCCATCATTTCCATAGAATTCAAATCTTCCTGTTCACTCTTCTTTAAGCTGTGCATGGTCTTGGACTTCAATAGTGGAAGGAGTGTGCTGTCAATACAGACATTGAAATATAGTCTTAATAATTCAGTACTTAGCTGGTCTCCCAGGAGGTTGCTGTCCACTTCTGTGTTGTGATCAAGTGTCTGCTGAAGAACGTAATGCCCCAGGAGACTGACTGGGTAGCTGTGTGTTTCCCCACACCCTCAGGTAGTGCACAGGACCACACTCAGGCTACTGAAACACGTTCTTCCCTGTTGAGGGAATGAAAAGCAGCCCCACTTAGTGGTGCAGAAAGACTTGAGATAGGCTGGGTTTTTAGGATGGGAGGAGGAGAGGGAATTGCTCTGGGGCAATCTGTTCACAGTGGTGGGCCAGGCTCTGACCCTTGGAAACCCAAAATCTAGTATTCTCTGTATGATGGTATTTTAAACATAATTGGAAAAGAGGCAATAGGAATTTTGTTCACCTATAACTACACACAAATTGATGATATGGCTAACAGATAGAAATAGAGGGCTACTGAAAAAATCACAGCAAATAAATGATTTAGACCTATGAGGACATGAATAAATTGCATCTGCTTAAAAGCCATGCTAATGAGTGCATTACTCTTTTTTTCTACACGGTTGGTTGTTCCGTGAGCATAAATATATTACACGTTTATCTCAGTTTTTTATTCTAGAGGTACATGTACATCTGCTGCACATAACCAAGGGGACATCAGCAGAAAAGGACCTGGAAAAATTGTAAATCTATGAGAAACTGTAGAAAATACTATTGCTACTGCTTAAATACTACAAATTATTATTGCAGATATTGATTCATCCTGCAGAAAAATACTGTTAGCAGAAGAGAATTAATTTTACTGTACCTGAATTGCCAAAAATGACAGAAGAGGAGGTATCTGATCCCAGAAAATAATTTTATGCAGCCAGTGATTTAAACCACATTGGCTTCATTAGAAGAGAGGAAAAAAACAAGGAGTCAAATTAATTTTTTCTGGAGCAAACAAATTTCATTTCCTTCTCCCAAGAAACAGTAGAGAAAGAGAGTTTTCAATGCTATGAGCTTACAGAAGGCAAAAAGTGCCAGACCATAATGAAAACGTAAGTAAGGAAAATTAAGTGATGTACTGAAAATGAAGGCAAAAGTGAAGAGAGGCCTTAATTGAGAGACAAGTAGGAGAAAAGCAATTAAGACACCATTTGGAAGTAAACAGAAGAGATGGCAGAGCATAAATTATCCTCCAAGGAAACCTCTCTCTAGCTCAATAAATATTTCAAAATTATTTATTATGAGCAGTTCCCTGCTCACCTTCCCAAACTTTGTGCTGTGTGCCAGAGTACTTGGAGTAGGAGGAGCACTCCAAGCCCTGACAGGTTGGCCAGTTCTCCTCTGGCCACAGAGAATGGTGACAGGCTGATACCCTAATCCAGTACTGCACTTTTCTAACTGACAGTACATTCTCAGCCACTCTCACCTTCAGCCCTAAACACACAGAGACTCTTGCTTAGCTTTCTGGTAGATGGTTTGCAAAATCTTACATGCAATGCATTTCTCATGTAAGGTGAAGGCAAAATGGAGTAACTCTGGAGGAGATCCTGGCCTCCTTGGGAGGGTTGTGCTCAAGTTTCAGAGCCATTATGCCAGTGACACACCTCTCAAACCCCTGCTCTCCTGTCACAACCTGCCCCAAGCATGTAACATTTCATGATGGACAGAGGCAATGCAACACGAAGCTCAAGTTGAGGATCAGGGCATTCAAAAGGTAGTTTTGGAGCATGGGCCTCCCATTCCAAGACTCACTCCACAGCTGCAGTACAGCACCAAGGCTTTGCTCCCACTTCTTTCTCTTCACCTCATGCCCAGCCACGACAATGCAAGAAAGAGACCACAGTGCACTGAGTAGTGATGTGAGGCGGGACCTAAGAACACAAGACTGCATGGGTGTGCCTGATGCCTGTTTAACAGATGCAATTCTCTCAGCACTCAGAACAGTTAGAAAGAATCGTTACAATGAAGATCCTTCCTCTTGTGATATCACAGGACGTGATTCTTATTGTGTAACTTGTTTGCTTTCAGATTAGAATTATTCTTCAATAATTCTTCCTGTTTGTTTCTAGTGCTGCTCACTGCCTATGGGCAGAGCCATTTAGCAGGTGTGGCCAGAAATGCTTACTGTTCTCCACTGATTCCTCTGTACATTTCATCATTTCATTGACACTTGTAGCTGCTGGTATTTGGCTTGCAAGAGTCTTCAAACAATCCTTTGAGGAAAAAAGCTCCTTTCTCCCCACTTTTACTCCACCATCAGAATATGGCCCACCACCCTTCAAGATTCCTGCCAAGTATAAATAAAAAAAGCCAAAAAACTCAAGAGAGCTGGGGACAGATTCTCAGGCCGAGTATCTTTTATCTCAGATAGAGATAAAAGTTGCCTCAGCAGATGGTTAGAGCTCCTTTTAATGTAAATGTCAATTTATGGAGCAAAACCATATAATTCTGAACATTCACTTGAGGTTTACAAGAGTGAAGTGTTTTCATATGTCTGTGTATCTGGGATGGTGATGCACTACCCACACAGGTGGATTATGGAGCACTCCCAGCACACTGAGTCATAGGTCAGACCCTACTGAGCCCTTCTAGACAAGTGAGCAGAGCCCTGAGGTGAGAACCCCCATTTGTTCCTTGCTTTTAAACCTTTACTGTTTTTTCCTTTATCTCAGTCCTTCTGTTTCCCCAGTGAGATACTAGGCAGTTGGAAAAATAGTTGTCCTACTGTAAGATTAGCTAATGCCCCAAAACTCCCTTTTTTAGAAAAGGAATTTATTTTTCTACACCCAAGGGACAGGGTGGGTGGGAGAATGGATTCTGCTACCTGCTCAGTTTGAAAGCAAAAGTGCATAAAAGGATGAACACTACTAGCTTCTGTACCATTAGCTAATTTTTGCATACTAATATATCAGCACCATAAAGTTCCTGGTAGCTTAAACATCATTATGCTGCTGCAGGATTTGACAATTTATATCACATACCACTTGGCCAGATTTTGGGAGTGGGCATGGCTAAGAGATGAGCATTGAAGCAAGTAGATGGGACCAGCTGTCCTGCAAATCTTTGTGTCCCTCCAAGGCAAGGGGCATCATTGGTCCACTAGCTGCATTTTGCTCCTTTAACAGCATCTCCAACCTCTGCTGAGCTGCTGCCAACAATGAAGATTTCTCCAGCATATTTTTTTGCTACGTTTCTTTTGTGCTCCATGGCTTGTTTTAAAGTATCTTGAAACTACATAAAGTTTTTTGGGAGTTATGTTTATGTCTTTCAAAGGTTGAAAAGGTGGGGAAAAGGAATACTTTACACAAAGTTACAGGTTTTTCAGGGTGTGAAAATATTTTGAAATTATTTGAAATATCAGTTTTCTGTATCAGAAATAGTGTGGCCAGCAAGACTAAGGAAGTGAATCTTGCCCTTCACTCGGCACTGGTGAGGCCATGCCTTGGGTACTGTGTTCAGTTCTGGGCCCCTCAAATCAAGAAGGACATGGAGGTCCTCAGTTCAAGGAGGACATGGAGCAAGCCCAGAGAAAGGCAACGAAGCTGGTGAAGGGTCTGGAGCACAAGACCTATGAGGAGCAGCTGAGGGAGCTGCGGGTGTTTAACCTGGAGAAAAGGAGGCTCAGGGTGACCTTATCATTGTCTACAACTGCCTGAAAGGAGGGTGTAGCCGGGTGGGGGTCCATCTCTTCTCCCAGGAAACCAGTGACAAGATGAGAGGACATAGCCTTAAGATGCATCAGGGGAGTTTAGGTCGGGTATCAGGAAGAATTATTCACAGAAAGGGTGATTAGGTACTGGAATGGGCTGCCCAAGGAGGTGCTGGAGTCACCATCCCTGGAGGTGTTTAAGAAAAGCCTGGATGTGGCACTCAGTGCCATGGTCAGGTTGACAGGGGGGTGTTCAGTCAAAGGCTGGATTCTGTGATCTCAGAGGCCTTTTCTAACCTAATTGATTCTATGATTTTGTGAAATTTTTGGAGATCATGGCTGAAGTCTGCCTGCCTGCAGACCAATTTTTTTGGATACAATGTAGCAGCTGTGAATTTGAAATAGAGTTCTATTACTCTATTTATTAGTGTGAAACTATTAAGAAGACCTCTGCTTGTTATCACATTGATCTACGTGTAAGACTACTGTGAACCACTTTTAGCAGACCACAAATACATATATGCAAATATATGATAAGGAAACTCACTATGCCCTCACAGGAATTATGGTTGTCCCCAGATCTGCATCTCACATCCCACACAGTCATTCTTACAGGTTCCTCATGGAGTCGGGAAATGGACCCTTTAGTTTTTGACAAGGGAATTAAAAAGTGTTTGGGCATAGGGCATGAATCATCCTCCAGAGGTGCTGGCTTATCCCCACTGAGAACAGAGTGATTCTGGGAACTAGTTTAAGGTAAATATCTAGCTGTTAAATAAAGATGCATGGGGATGACCTTTAGTAGGTCACTAAGGTTTGCATCAAATATTAATTATCCATACAAATAATTTGTTAATTCATTATACCAACACAATCCAGTCTGTAGCATGTGCTAAGTACGCCTGGATTCATAATGAAAATGCCAATGACTTCTGGTAAAAGTCTGGCTACCACAGTAGGCAACAGACATGATTTTTCTTCAGTTTTACTTTTCAAAGAGTCTTTATGCTGCACATGAAAAACCTTTATTCAATACAAGCTGAATTACAAGGCTAAATACTATGAATATTGAAGTTATTACTGATAGTAACATTAATTCATATCACAGCTTTTATTTTAAGATCCTACTTAGCCTGAAAGGGCACAGTGTAAGTTAATCTTAGAATTATGATTTACCACTGTGAACTTATATAAGTTGACTAAATCACCTATAGAGCTGTAAATATTAATGAAGTGTTGGGAATAGACAGCAGTTGTGAGTTGTGTTGCTTGGCTTGCAGCTATGAATATTAATGAAGTCTAATGAGCAGCAGTTTTGGCTGTGAATGGTGTTATATGCATAAAACTGTAAATATTAATGATGTGGAAAAGACAGTCCGTTTGGTTGTGACTTGTGCTCTTTTCTAAACAAATATATATCTTTCACTCTTCAGTGTTTTGATGGGGCTTTAAGCAACAGCCTCAGCCTCCACTGCTGCTACATTAAAACAGTATTTTGACAAATATGTCCACCCAAAATGCACTGCGTGGTTCCATTTCTGAGTTTTGAACACAGCCCTGTTTGCCAAAGGCTGTCTCAGTCCCACCATCAGGGCTGCATTTCAGGGCTTTGAGAGGAGGATGTAGCTGCTGAACCTTTGGCAGCCCCAGACGTACATCTTGTACTTTATGCTATAAGCGGTGCAGATGGCAGCACTTATGTTTGACTTTTCCTGCTACTTCCCATGTAAAGCTTCAGTTTCGGTTGTTTTAACATTTCCCAGAGTTTTCTGGTGTGCCTGGCCCCAGCTCAGATTTTCCATTTATCTATCAGTGCTGCAGGGAAGGGGAGGACACAGGCCTCCCTGCATGCCAAGAGGGGGGCAGCATCCTCTTCACCTTCATTCCTCTCTGAAGCCTGGGATGTGCCCTGATGGCGCTCCAGAAGATCTGCCCTGGCACTTCTATGCAATTTCTGGTATAAATCAGGGCAAAACTCCTACTGTGCCACTTGTGGAAATCCACCTAACCCACCAGTACCCTCTCTGATTATGTAGTGTGTGTCAACATTTACAGGATATTTAAGCACCTTCCAGTGCTGTTATGTTAGACAAACGTGTGATGATTTCCAGAAAAAAAAATCACCAGGATGAGGAAGATGGAGATACAAAGAATACTCAAAAAAGGTCTACTATTATGAGCAGTTAATCAGGATGGGATAATACTTCAAGGCAACTGAGTTTCCTTTAGCTGAGTTTCTACAGACAGGCTCAGGGCCTTCTGGAAGAGGGCAGCAAATGCTCACTTCCATACTTGTTGCATTTGTTGGTTTTTTAAGCAGAAAAAATAACACAAGTCCACCAGGAGAAAAAAAATTGGGGAAGAGATCTGAATTAGGAGAGGAGGTATTGTAGGGCATTAAAAGGAGTACAGGAGCTGCAAATGCTCACCTTTGTTAGAAATGAGAAACCAGTTCTTTGAGATTTCATTTTCCTTTTTTAGACTTCCATTTGGGAGGTTAGGTAAACACAGTTATTTCTAGATCTCCAGTAATGAATATTAGATGAAACTACATTTTCTAATAATTGTCCACGGCTTCTTGACATAGCTCATATCTTTACTTCAGTTCCAGTAAAGCCTACATTTTCTGTAACAACTACAAAATTACACTAAGCATGTTTTTTCCACGCCTTTCTTTCTCTTTTTAATTTAAGGCAATTTTTTTCAGAGTGTTTCAATTAAAAAAGAAATGGCTTTGCAAAATGACTGTAATACAAATGGAGTTTGTGACTATAGTCCAAATAATATAACACTTTGACAGAAGAAAAGGAGTATAAAAAAAAATGCAGGAAAAAGCCTTTACTGAACTTTCTTCCTTCTTTCCTCCAGGGACACAAAGCACAATGGTAAGAGATCCAGCAGTTTTCTGGAACCTGTTAAGAAAATTAGGGGTTTTGAAGATTTGTCTTTAAAGACAAGTATGAAATTAAGAGTTTCTTGTATCAAGGCTCTGGAAACCAGGCTGTAGTGGAAACCAGGCTGTAATAGTATCTTGATGTTGCTCAAGAAGTGTGAATTTAGCCAGAATAAACTTTCTCAAAAACACTTTAAATCATAGGAGGAAAGTTTCTTAGGTTGCCTGATCTTGTATAAACTGGGATTTCTAACCCAGATAAAGCCTGTTGGTTTGTAAATTAGTTTCTGCCCTAGAGTAAAGCATGCAGTGCATCCTGACTAACACCCAGACTTTCATCAGTGTTATGGATGTCCCTATGCTTGCTACAGATATTACTGACTAGACCTCAGTTTCAGGCTATAGGATATAGATTAAATAATTGCATGATATCGATATGTTTAAAATACGTTTAATGCAGCTGTAATTGTCTACCATGTATTAACAATTTGTGTTGGTGCTTTGTAGTTTGTCACATTAATCAGCAATATTGCCATCACTCATGTGAGTGTGTATGTGTGTGTTTGTATCTATTTGTGTGGGAGGGAAAAACTGACAATCAAGGCTTTGCTCTTTGATATAGCCTCATGATTAGTCTAATATCTAAAAATATTGAAATAATGAAAAAAGATACAGTCATCTATCTTTACATAATGCTACTACAAAGGTTCTCATTCCTAAAACACCATGTAATTTACATTTCCTTTTCCAACCATGTAATTTACATTTCCTTTTCCATCCAGGTTCAGTTGCTATTCAGCCTTTCAGCTTATGATGATTTCCTTCTCCAGATATCAGCAGTCTTGTCCATCTTGTCCTTTTGCTCATTTGGGATTATCTCCACACCAGTAAATTGATTTCCAAAGTGAGGCCTCTCAAACACATCTGCTTCCTCAATTCCCTACTGGCCAGCAATAGCTTTCAGGAAAAAAACCTCACACGAAGCAGGCTCTCCTTCCTCACATTTAGAGTTACATTGCACTGGATAAAACCATGGCCAACAGGAATTAGCATTCTTTGTACAGCTTCACTTTCAAGAGCTGAAAAAATTGCTTCTGGATTTTATTTAACCATTATTTTTACTGCCTAATATGATCACGAGTAACACAGAGCTCTACATATTATGACCATGAATCATTATTTGCACACATCTCATTTCTGTGGAGGCACAACTTTCTGTATAAGAGAAATAGAGGACAAAAGTAACTATATTTTTAAATGTCTATCTGCCAAAGGACAAGAAGATTTTTCTCTATCTGACTAGCCCACCTAGCTAGTATACTAGTTTCCTACTGCTTAATATAATTAGACTAATTTAATTACTTTTGCAACCCGACCTAAGGGATGTTCCCACCATTTAATCCAAATGATGGGAACTTTTTTAGGACAGAGACTATGAATGGCAAATGACTCATATTTTTATTCCTGTGGAAGTATAAGCCTTACAGAGTTGTAAGTTTGCGAGTACTTACACAGATATGCTTACATGCATAAATGCAGTCTAATGAAAAAAAAGCTAGTGTTCAGTCTAGTGTTTCCAACTGCTCTCATAAGCACTATTCGAGCAATTGTAAGCAATCATAGGCACAGGTTGTTTTGATAAATAAAGACTACTATACTGTTTACTCTTTTCTAGCTCTCAGGACAGCTACCATCCTTCATAGTGTGTATGCAGGGATTGCTTAAACAATCAGGTTGGAGCTTTCAGATACAGTATGACGTTTTATTTTAAAAACATAAATGAAAACTACACTGTTTCCTTCAGATGGTCTGGTATCTTCTTGCTTCTTGAGACATGGAGAGCAGCTGCATTCACAGTCACAACTGGGGTATCACTGCTGTGGTGTGTTATCAAAAAAGCCCTGGTATCTGTCATATAATCTGAAACTGTTGCCCAGATGCATCAAAAAAGCCACACTGGGTTAGACCAAAGATGCATCCTCCCAGAATCCTTTCTTCGATACTTCCCCAGCAGGGATGGGGGACAGCCTGATTAGGAAGATCATTTTCCCAGGGTGAGGCTTATCCCTTGCATCCCTAGAGTGCTGATCTTTAATTTTCCCAAATGCAGGAAATTTTTGGTTGGCCAAGCCACGTTCAGTCTCTTCCTGTAAAAGATTAACACGGAAAAGGAAAAGGAAAAGGAAAAGGAAAAGGAAAAGGAAAAGGAAAAGGAAGGAAAAGAGGCCAGTACCTACCCACCAGTGAAATGTGCTAAAGCTCCCTAAGAAGTCACTACGGAACCTCAGCTCCTGGTGCGTCCTCCAAGTCAAGCATCAATTCCCTTCCTGAATCTGAGACCAATCTGAGGAACATGGGAACAAGCAGCACATGGTGAAAACTGCAACTGCTCAAATTGGCCATATTTTCAGCCTCCCATCATTCCCTTTTCTCCTGGTGGCATATCTTACAAGAGATACAAGTGCTATAGTCTCCCTCAAAGGGGCTTGGACCACAGGTATCCTTTAGAGGAAGTGACATACCTTGATTATCTCTCCAAAAGAGCACAGTGGAAAATGTGTCACTTAGAAAGACAGGGAAAGAATTTGAGCAGTTAGAAGCAGCTGATGGAGCAAAAATGGATGTCCTGTCTCCAGCCTGTAAGAGGGTGTCTCTGGGGTGACACCCTCAGATGTCCCACACAAACTCATGAGCGTGAATAAATCAGTGTAAAGCAGTTTGTCTTTGGAAAGCAGTAAAATTACCAGGAAATATATAGTACTGTAATTAATGTACAACAAATCTAAATAATGGAAAGCATTTTGTGTAATATAAACCCCATTTCCCAAAACACAGGAGCAGATAGCAAAGAGACAAAAATTGAGACAGTAACACTCCTGAACATTTCCTGTCCCCCTAAACTTAAATCTCAAGGACATCCTGAAGCTCTCAATACATTTTTTGATCCCTTTTGATTGTGAAGCATGGCTGGTTGTTAATGAACTCAATAAATGTTTTTACAGCATCCCAGGAAGAGATGTCCACAAGTTGCCCCTATGATATATAACTCTTTGTGAACCTTCCTCCTGCTGGGTGCCCTTTAATGCCTCATGCTTCTTCTACTGGCAACACTAGTGAAAAAACAGTCCACATCCATCTCTCTATGGAACAACGTTTTTACCTCTCCTTTGCTTAGCTCTTACAGCCTGAAAAATTGCCAGATCCTCTGCCTGCCACCCACCTGGAGTCTCCCAAAATGTCCTGAACTCAGTGGCTTCCAACCAGATGGCAAAGACTCTGTTATACATCTTTATTATTTATAAGAATGAGTCTGGTGTCCAAAGACAGAATATGGAGCTCTTCAAGTGTACAAACTGTTTAGTGAGCAGGCAAATACACACATTTGGTTTCTTTAGGCTCCAGCCTATTTTCGTTTTCCACAGCCACATCCTGTGGCCTTCTCTCCAATAGAAAGCAATAATTTCAACCATGTTGTTAAAACATACACTCTGTTTTCCTGATATATTTGAGGAAAATCTTTCAGGAGTCATTACTTTTACCCTATTTGGTTGGCATTGTGACTATCATGTTGAAAAATGTTCAGAGTGGGCTGAAGGACTGATGCAGAAACGCACAGACCTCATGATGATACAAGCCTTGTTTCTGAAGAAGCTGAGCTAAAGCTTACAACGAACTAATAAATTATTACTCATTCCAAGTCACATTTCTCATATGATCTGTTCTTTTATGAGCAAAAAGGGATAGTAGGCCAATAAATCCTTTATTAATTGACAAGATAACAGACCTGTTAACATAAAAGCATTTTATTTTACATATTAAAAGTAAGTCTTTTAACCAGTTTAACAAGAAAGCATTTATCTTCTTTTTTTTTCTATTGTTTTAGTGATTCAAAAGCTGAGAAATCCTGAATTAATTTGAGAATGAGTTAGTTAATACATTAATTATCCTGCATATTATTTTACTTTGAAGTATAAATGCTGGTGCAAAACTGGTAAAGAGAATGAAATTCTACAGATAAGATATTAATACGGAGGGAATAATTTAATCAAAGCAGATTGTTTGATAGAGGTGGAGGTAGGGGGAGAAAAGACCTTCCAGACCCCAAATTTAAAGTCTCTTTAAAGGAAACTAGGTCCACCCTTGACAAAGCAACCTTATGCTACGTATTTGGCACATTGCAGATAGTCACAACAGTATAGCACCACTCTGCATTCCCATTTCAATTCAAATATGATTTGGTGGCATAAATCCAAAACTGCTTGCTTAATGCCTTTGTGCATCCTCTTTATTATGCAGACACTCTCAACACATTTGCAACAAGCTCCCATACCCTTCCTATTTTTAAGCAGCTCAGGTGTTTTGGACCAGTATGGAAGTTGTTCATTTTTATTGTTGTGCTTCTTGTCCATTTCTCTTCTCATGGCATAATTTCTCCTTGAGAAACTCCTGATCTTGACTGTAATATATGGTCTTGAAAAATTTATTTGAGAGTGATGTTTTCCCCTCTTTGCTCTAAAATGTTGAACAGTGACTGCAGTCAGTTGGGATACATTGATGGCATTGACAGCTTAGACACTGTGCATGGCTCATCACTGAGACGAAGAAACTGCAACGTGTTTTAGGAAGAGCAAATGCAGCTTTGAAGATCAGTTAACTTTCTTCACCAAGACAGATTGTTTGAGTGAAAAAATCCTTGAAGATATTTTGTGCCCCTATTGTATGATTTTATAATGTATAACCACAGCACTGTAAACTGTGCAGCTTACCTAACATGGCAAGCTGTTTATGATTTCATGAGTTTTCCTTTTTTTCCCCCTCCATTTTTACGTACTCTATTAAAATAAAACCTTTCCAGTGAAAACATCCTGCTTCTGTGAACTGTCAGGACGATGATTTTGTCAGCACTTGACAGATTAATGTATACCAACAAGAGTAAATCATCTCTAGTGAGAGTGTCACAGGTAAGGTTATTTTACATGACACAGTAATCTAGACCAAACCTGGGGTTTCTGACAGAATGATGTAATTTATGAACTTACTGGAAAAGGCTACTTTCTACCAAAACAAAATGAAAGATATGGAGGATAAACATTTCAGTACCAACAGGATCAATCCTCACTATTCCTATTTACTTTGATTTAAATATAATTCTGGGCTTGCTTCTCCTTCCAGAAACCTGAAAATTCTATTGTACATCCCTAAGGGCAAATTGGCCAGGTGTTGAAGCATTCTGTGAAAATGGGAATTTGTAATTCTTTTATTTTGAAAACTGAAGATGTAGTCACTCTCCAGTGTTTGAATGCCATGGGTAACACGATCTTAAGACCTCTAGGATGCTTAAAGCACCCTTCAGATAGGAGTAAAGCTGTCTAACTGTATCCATATAATATTTAGTTATGGTAAAATACCATCACATAGACAATGTCTATATTACTGGGTTTGGGGTGCAGAGAGATTCCTGTGTTCAGTAACATAACTTAGCCACATACCAACTCTGTCTCACAGCAAAACTTAAGTGCTTATCACCAGGATGTGGGAGAGGAGTCACAGAAGATGCAAACAGGTGCCTGTTGTGGGTAACTGGCGGCAGTCCCATGGCACATCACAGTGTGCATCAGAAGGTGACTCAAGACACAAACTCAGGGCTCCTGTGGAAAGGCAGCTCATCCCTACTGTCATAGGACAAATCCCATCCTGGAGTGTTTCTTAAGCAAAAGGAGTTCTAAATGCTCAGTTGTGAAATACATCCAGTCAGAAAAGCATGAGAACAGAGCAGGAAATTTGTATCATGAATCTTGAAGAAACCAGAAAAGTACTTTTGCTCTATGCAATTATAAATATAATAGCTCCTTCTTGGAAAGGAAGAAAAAAATCTTGAATCTGTTATTTTTATATTACCCTACTGCTACATTATGTTATATTCAGACCATCTACAGCTTCAGTGGAATTACTTTATAACAGACAGTGATGAATGACTCAAATAATCTGTTTTCCCCTTGTGAGTAGAAATAGTCCCCATAACTGTTTCTCTCTCTTGATTGTACTCAAAGCCCTGGACAAGCAATGGTTCTTTTCTCCTGGGGACGTATACCACAGCAGCCCTGATCTGCAGTGGCACATTTATGTGGCCTAAGTCATGAACCTAAAGTGCAAAAGCACTCACTGCCCATCACCTCTCCCTTTGCTCAGGAAGCACAGCATTATCTTCCTGGAGCTCTCATCAGGTTCACTGTTCATGAATCATCTTCCTGTTTCGCCCAAACAAAACCAGCCTAATTCAAAAGGAGCTTTTTTTTTTTTTTTTTGACTGCTTCTCTGTTGACGTACTGAAGTGTTGGGCCAAAATCGAGCAGCAGATCCTTGCAACCTCAGAAACCCCAGCATTAAACAACAACAGATCCTTCTGTACAGACCATTGCACTGGTGACAGGAAGGCATCCAGGTCAAAAACAACACACTGCTCACTCAGCAGTCACCATGCTATCTGAGACGTGGGACAATGATTTCAGGTGAATAGCAAGAAAAAGTGATTTAAAGACATGTTTCCCAAACCAACTCCACCCTGTCACTGTGCTGATCATCGCCCTCTCCACCAGAGAAGAACTTAGGTTGAAACATTTCTCTGGATGTCATCCAGTCCATCCCTTCTCAATTCTAGGATAAATTCAAAGTTATATCAGGGACAGCAAGCCTGCTCTGCACTTCTTAGTCATGGATAGATTGAGAGCACACACTCTTGTGCTTCTCAATCAGTTATTTGTATATCACTACATGGAAGGGGCAGAGCAAAGATTCCATCCAGCAGGCTGACTGGGACACTTTCTGATCGTGGAGTCAGTGTAAGTTGAAGCAACTCTCAAAACTTTCTCCAAGTCCCAAATTCTTTTGTTTCCTCCAAGCAAGTATCACTTCCTGCATGCAACTCTGAGGTGCAATTTTGTATTTAGCTTTTGTTTCTCCCTCTTTTCCAAAGCTTTCAGGTTCTCAAAGGGTGGGATCCCTTCTCCCATAACGAGACCAGTCTACTGGTCCTCAGAACTGGCCACACAACTAAGGTTAACTTGAAGAAGGCAATTTTTGACATTTTGGAGACCCCTTACCAGCATCTTCCTCCCTCAAGAAACCAACAAAACTTCTTTAAGAGCCTTCTCTTATTGCACATAAGATACTGTCTGTACACAGGGCTGCATGTGGCTCCTTCATGAAGGCCTTCATGCTCTAGTTGTATTTGCCACCTTCTGTTCCTCAGGCACAGAACTCACATCTTTTTCCACAGGTCTTGGGAGCATGTGGAAACTATGGCACTTGGGAAGACCCTTGAAGTACAGAAGACCTAGAATTGTTTGTAGTATCAGAGCCTCTGTTCACGATGCACAGCTACAGAAAAAAAACCACAGACTCATCTCCATTGAAGAGAAGGCACCAGATAAATCTATGCATGTTTTGACATCAAGATTAAAGTGGTGTTTATGTATGCACTCTCCTAATCTCTGCTTTACTTCTGTGAAAAGTCACACCTAAATAATTTATGGTCTAAAAAGATGCAAAAGAGATGAAGTGCCTTTAATGTAGAAGTAATAATGATGGCGAAATTAGTCTAGCCCTTAGCAAATGTGTTTATTGATGTTTTTAAGAGAAAAGGCTTTTTCTCACCTGATGTTTGTTTTCCATGCTGTACACTTGACCACGTGTGTAGACTTTGCCTGTATATTAATAAAAGAATGTCAGTTAATAAAAGAATTGTAATCAAGCCAATCTGCCAGAGACAAACCCTTACTTTCAAAAGTTAGTATAAAAATACAGAGTTTGATTCAGAAAGCAAATTCTGTCATCTTCCATTTTTTTAAGGAAAATATCAAGGGAAAAGTATAAAACATATAGAAAACCACTAATGTTTAATGAAGTACTGGAGAACATATGAAAAATAGAATATGTAATTTGTCCTGAGGTAATAGACCTCAGATCTATGAATAATATTTTTAACTTTGATGTGTCCAAACATATTTAACATGTTTCTCATTATCTGCTGCACAAAACTTGGGATAAGCTACTCAAGAAAGACGTGCACATTTTATAAGCACAACCTATCTTCATTCTAAGATGGGCAAGAAAACGTTCACCACTCTAGCTTTCACTTGGACCATGTTTATTCAACATGCTGCCTTAGACTAGACATCTTTATTCTGGCATAAATCTTATGTCATTCTAGTATTATCAGCAAAGTATTTTCCCTACTGCAATGGAAGTGTATCTATCAGCACTGCTAGGCACAGTATCACCCCTCAGTCTACTTTCACTAACCAGAGCTTTATGTGAAGGTCAATGGCGATGCCTTCATCCTTCTTTTCTAACGCTAAGAATAAACCGCAGAGCAATTTGCATTGCCTTTTATGCATTGTGCAGTGAGTGTACACCAATTATGGTAGATCCGTATGCAATCCACTTCTCAAATTAGTTAAAATGAGCAGCATCCTTCCCGTCATTTTAAAAGACCACAGCAGTTCCCTTGAGCTCTTTGGCAGAGTGGTTTAGTTCTTTAATTTTAGGAAAGAGCAAACAGCTGATGAGATTAGTAACTTGAAGATGGGCAGGATAGGAGAGTTCCACACTTCCTTCTGACTAACCCCAAGTGGTCTGACTCTGCATTGGATGTTTGCACTCTGTTTCCAAGCATCTGCTTCTTCCTGGTGTTGGTCAGGAGAAGTAGGAACCTGAATTTCATTCCTTGATGTATTCTAATAAGAAGCTAAAACTTAAACACTGCAGTCCTTATGCTTTTATGTATCTAAATCCTCTTTACTACTACTACTAGTAACAATAATAATAAAAATCGTTGTTGTTCTTATTATTATTGTTATTATTACTAATTGCATATGAAAATACAGGAAGACTTCTCTTCCACAATTTGGAACACATGCAAGGCATGTGATATGCTTCCATCATTTGGACAAACACTGTGCCAACTGAAGTAAATTTTACTAAACAGCCATTCCTCCTTCACATTCCTGGCCACAGACAGGCAGTGTTGCCTGTGCACGGAACAGCCAATGCCCCCAGCTCTGTGTGCAGCTGTGGATACAGAGAGCCAAGTGAACTTGCAAGTTGGCATCTTATGTGGGAGCCAGCACAGCTGCAGATTTGCTATCATTTCTGTCTGAATTAATTATTCTGGATGTCCTGGGTAAATCAACTGTCTAGGAAACTGTTCAGGGCACAATTTTATAATCAATACAAACTACCAAAACTATTTGTGTACACACAGTACAATGCATCTGTGAGGGCAATGGGATGGAGAGCCAGGGCTTTAATGGCCACTCTGAGATAAGACCTCATGCATCTCTTAATTAATTAAAATATGACAGCTTTGCCTTAATGGAGGATGGTATGAACCTAGATGACACCCATCTCTTATGGCTGCAAGTGACCAGAAAGATGAGAAATTCAGCAGAGTTCAGGAATTTAGCCATTCTTTGAGTAGGGCTGGGAGGTATGCAGAAGCAGGCTCTAGATAAGAGAATGACACAGTCTGGTGTGTAACTTTTTGAAGGGATGGAAGTTTTTGTTTCTAGCCAAATAATGACTGAGTGAGGTTTACTGGTAGGCATTCCTAAAAGACTTGATTTTCTCACCTTCTTAATTTGACTACTTCTTGTTTTGTGCCTCAAACTTACAAAGAATTAGTTTCTTAAGACTGTCTGAATTGTTAATGGGACAGAAATTATCAAGTGTCTGAGGCAGACCAGTAACCTCATTTCAGATGACTGCAAGCCCAGTAGAAGTGAGGACTCTCCCAAAGGCATGGGTGCTTCCAGGTTAACATGTCATTCACTGGTCTCCACTAACAAGAGGGAGAACCTGGGAGCAAAGTCATACTGGTGGGTGAGATGTGAAAGAATGAAAAGGGCGGAGACGAAAAGGGCTCTCACAGAGCTCTGACTCGCAGGGAACCACAGGGAACAGCAGGGCCCAAACACTCAACAGGGAGGCATCTTTCCTTAGACCAACCCAAGGTTTTGTGACCCTCCTGCTCTGTCCTCCAGCCCTTTGCAAAGAGCCCTCAAGTCTTTCATCATGCCCATCAAAAGGAACACTAGAAGAAACAGATGCAAATTATCTAAGCAAGAATCCCACCATATCAAGGACTTTACATCAAGCAGTGGGGGCTGTGGGGTGAGAGAAAGCTTCTTTAATTTCCTTGGGCTTGGAGGTGGTCCCCCAAGACTTGCTGTGGGGAGCTGTCCCTCCCTCTTACCTGCCAACAATGGTGGGGCTCAGCCCTTGTTAAAGCATTTGCGTCAGACGTGACGAGGTTTTAAAATTGCTCAGAAGTCAGCGTGGGGTGAGTGGGAAAGGATGACAGTGACAAACAGGCAAAATATCCTCACATATGATCTGATGAAAAAGTCTCCAGTTTCCATAGGATCCACCAGCAGTTCTGTCACCTTCCTCCTCAGGACACACATTTGAATTCCAGCATGAATAGCACTTCTTTGGTTAGGCAGCTACTTCTGTTAAACTTCCATGTAATAAAGAATCCCTATAAATTAATTTCACACTTTTTGTTATCTTTCCAGCTGAAGGATTTGTCAGGAAGTGACCTACTTAAAAATGAACTTGTCACAAATATGAGTTTAGAACTTGACAGTTTTTTAAAATATGGGTATATCATAAGATTCAATATTGGAAGACAAGACAGCCAGGCCACAGAAAGGTATTTTACTTCAAATGATTATCAAAGCAGCAAAACTGTCCTTGGTATCTTTTCCCTTTCCCTACCTTTCTTTTTTCTCTTTTATTTGAGCATCTGAGCTCCTTACATCTTCCACCGATTTCGTCCTCAAGCAATTTCTTCTTCTTTACTTCACTTATATCTCACCATGCACAATGCTACATCCAACACAAAATTTCTAGGTGTTTGTTCCAAAAATGCCAATGTGCTTTTACAAGTTGTTGCACAGGGTTTCATATACGTATTAAGGATTTAGAATGAAGTCTCCTAAAAATTGTGAAGTAAACACAAAGCAGAAAACTCATATGCAAGATTTTTGAGGACTTCAAAGACTTCTGGAAATACTGTGAACTTCTGTTGAAGATATTTGAGGAAGAAGAGAGATACACTGAGATGCAACAAGTGTAAATAATGAAGGTAGTGTTATGGATTTGTAAAAGTTGTTTTACATAACTACTAAAAACCTGGTAGTTGTAGTAATATTAGAATTAATCTAAATTTTTCCAAAACTGTGCCCTTTTATCCTGCTGATGTCTGAATCTGTTTTTCAAATGTACCAAGTTACTGAGAAAAGTATTAATATTCAATGAAGATATAGTCATATAAATTATCCAGCTTCTAAAACAGCGTAGAAGAGAGGATGATTCATCAGTGTTTGATCTCAAGTTAAGAAAGTGTTTCAATTAATCAGAAATCATAGCAGCCATGAGCAGCTATTCCTTTTTTGATGTTGCAATGAGCACTGGGAAGCTGTGGGGAATCGGCAGAAGGAGACGGTGTAAAACACCCCTCATCATCCCTGTGGGAGAAGGTCTGGAAGTGGGGGTGGGAGGCAGGGCTACCCAGGCCCGTGCCCAGCCACTGAGGGCTGCTGTTGCACAGGGGTCAAAATAGAGTGAGTGAGACAGTGATGTGTCCATGGCTTTCCCAGATAACCAAGCAGTGCTGTTGTGTATTCCCATGGCATGAGGCTGGGGCTCTTCCACTTCCTGGGCTATCACTCCAGCCTGACCATTGTCCTCCACCACTACTGTCCACAGCAGGAGCCAGCCAGAGGCCAGTGCAATGAGGACAGGTTCTGGTGGCAGGAGAAGATACTCGGGTGTTGAAAACAGGCAAAGGACCTGGCTTTGATGATCCAACTGTGACATTTACTAAGGCCAAGGTCGTTCTCTGAGAAAAGATTGTACTTCCTACAGAAAAGCTTTACAGAAGGTGCGCTAAGGCTAGATTTTAAGACAGGGTTTTGGTTTCACCTGTTGATGAAGTAAGTCTAAATCCTCCCTTACTTTCACAGGTCACTGTGAGGTAGTTTGCAGATAAGCTTGGACAGCTGAAGTAAAAAGCTTTAGAGAGTGAGATCCAGACTCACAAGGTTTGGTTTGAATCAAATTAACTGGTTTATAAATATATTTGTAAACTAGAAAGTATTCAGGAGACAAAACAGTGTCTCTGCATCAGAACAAAGCAATGTCAACAGTTTTCTTCCAAGAGTGACAAACCTAATTAATCTCAAGCATCTGCTCCTTGGCTGCTCTGAGCCCTTTGCACTGTGAGGAGAGCTCAGATTGCAGGTTTTCCCTGGTCAAGCTCAGGACAATGATGCTCACACTCTGCCTCAGCTTTGGAAATATTTTGTACTATATTTCATGGTTGTCCCTGGCTGTTGCTGCCTGCTCTGAGCTTCCTTTCCCCCTCCCCAAGACACTTGCCTCTGCCATGTGCTCTGAACCCCTTTGTTCCAAGCACGGGCAAAACCAAATGTAACTCAAACTCTTTAGCAGTGTCTGATTGGCCGGTCACCCTGGGTCCGCCCCCAGTCCTCCCCTTTCCCCTTCTCCAAATAAAAGAAAGGACCAAGGGAGGACCCACCCTCTTTGGCTTGCACCCTTTCTGTGAACATCTTGTCGTCTGTTTCTGTTTAAAAGCTCTAATTGTGGGAATTAGGCAAACCAAAAGCTATGTTTCTCCCTCTTTGCTTCTGCTGGTGATATCAGTTTTGCAGCTGTGATTTACCGCTTTTAGAACTACTGAAATGCTGGATTGCCCGTGCTACCTCTCTAGGCTGCCCGAGGCTTTCTAAGGCATTGAACTATGAGCCTAGCCGGTAAAAAGCTGTAAGTATATCTCTGCATCTGGTGCCCAGCGTGCTCTCTCTGAACCCCAGTTCAGAGACACCTTTAGGGTGTCCCAGCAGCTGCGTGTCTGCTGGAATTAGCTCTGTACCTCCTGCCGTGCCAGCTCTCTGTAGCGAGTTGTTACTTTTTGTGTAACAGCGAGCCCAGAGCCTCAGCCTGTACCCTCCCCCACACCATGTGGCGAGGGAACGGCTGGAAAGTAGAAGACCCACTTTGCTTATTTTTTTCTCCAGACCTGCTTTCCTGTGATAAATCCAGAATTCTGGTGAGTATTTCCCTGCTGGTTTAGGGGCTCGTGTCTTAAGCTGGTGCTGGTGCAAACTTTCTCTTTTTTTTTTTTTTTTTCCCTCTTTTTCTTTTTTTTTGTGATTTGGGGCTGAAGTTTGTGGTGCTGCATTTGTAATGGGATCTGAGGTTTCTGCACATCATAGAGAATATACTACCAAGTTCAAAGCTACCTTTCTTGTACTGGGCATAAATACCCTAAAAATCTAGTTCAATCTTTTGTACAATGGCTTTTTCAGTACTTTCCTAATCTGACCTCCGAGGACATGAGATCTTCTGAATTTTGGGATAATGTTGGGAGAAAACTCTCCTCTCTTAGGCATTCAGGAGACGAAACAGTTTCAAAATGTTTTCCTCTCCTGTTACTAAGTTATACTTTGCTGGAGAAAAAAGCAGTACATGAAAAGCCACCACAGAAATCCTCTTTTAATTCCCTTACACCCTCTTCTAACCCCTGTGTCCCTGACCCCTCTTCCCCTACACTGGAAAACACAGATAGAGCAGACTGCTTTTCAGCACAGGAGTGCCATCATCCTCCTGGCTCACCTGTGTTTCCTCAGCACCCTCCCTTGGACGAGAATCTGGAGCCCGTCCCAGGAGCTTTCCAACCCCTTTTCTCCACTCCCTTTTCCCCAGTTTCTAGCCCTCATGTTTTAAGCACGCATAAAAATCCCTTCTCCCCTGATCTCTTTGTTCCCAGGACAGCCATTGCCGTGTGCTCACAGCCCGGGAAAAACCCCCTCTGCCCAGCCCCTTTTCTCTGAGTTTGTTTGTCTCCAATAATGGCGGATGCAATGTTTTTTCATCTCCAAACTACACCTCCCACAATCCCTTTCTCCCCCACCCCACAAATCCCTTCTTGTCCCCATCCCCTCCCACTCCCGCATCAGAACCTGTCCCCGCCCCCAACCCCACCCCCACAGCTTCGTGTTTCACCCCTCCCTCTGTGCCCGCCCATGGCTCAAGTGCCGCCCCTGCCTCCCACAACCCCGCCCCCGACCCCTCCCCTCCTCCGGCCGTGTCCCCGCCTCCACTCCCCGCCCCTGCCCCTCCACTCCCCGCCCCTGCTTCCCATTGTCCCGCCCCTGGTTCCCACAGTCATGTGACTACCCCCTTAAATCCTGAAACCCGTGGCTACCAGGAAGTAACTGCTGCTGCTACTGCTACAGTCTCTCGTACTAGCATAATAGCTAACCCTGGCTGGCCACCCTTTCCTTATTCTAATATTAAAGACTTGTGCAAGGCAATTAAGGAGTTTGGGAGGCATAGTAATTATTTTAAGAGCCTTTTAAGTGCTACTTTTGCTACTCACTTACTTGTACCTCATGATTTAATTACAATAATGCAAACTCTTCTCACACCTGGTGATTTTGTGTTGTGGAAACAACAATGGAAAATAATTTTATCTGATTTATTGCAAATTTTGTGGCAAACTCCAGATAATTACCTGGACTTTGGCAACAATTATATCACATTAGACCTTTTATCTGGTGACAATAATATGGCAAATCCCCAAAAATAAGCAATGTTTATCCCTCGTGCAGTTCTTACTGAAATCACATGTGGTGCTGAAAAGGCCTTAACATTACTACCATCTCAGACTCCTACATCTCATTATACCAACATCAAGCAATTGCCAAATGAAAATATTATTCACTTTATAACCGTTTGCGTGAAGCTATCTTTTCCCAGGTCCCTAATCCTGACCTCCAACAAGCACTCCTACTCGAACTGCTCCAAGTGAATACAAATGATGCTTGCAAACAAGTCATCCTCACTCTCCCTCTGCATCCTCCTCCTACTGTTGAATCCATCCTCAAAGCCTGTACAAAGAAGGTGCAGCTGAACACAGCTGTTCCCTTTTTGAAAAAAGTGGGGATGGTGGGAGAGCTTGTGGAGAATGCTATGGATACAGGGGAAACTCAATCTCGAGGTAACCTTATATGCTATCGTTGTCAGAAAAAGGGACATGGAGCTTGCAATTGCAGAGCAATTATAATTGCTGATAAAAACTCTCCAAAGACTGTTTCCCCAGGTCAACAGCAGGGAAACTAGCGACCCAACGCATATTAACAGCCCCGTGTTCTGACATAAATGGAGCTGCAGACAAAGCATCTTGGACTTCTGGATTCAGGTTTAAGGTAACCTGTGATGAAACACACCATTTCAACAACAACAAACAGATTGTAATACCCTTCTCATTCCAGAATGTGGACCACATGCCAGACTTTACATACCTTTTTGTTATTGGGGACACTCGGGAAACACCTTCTGGGATAGAGGTTACACCCACACTCATGAAAGTGGATCAGAACGGGTGTTCTAACCTAATGGTACAACGTATATATCCACCATACTTTATGCCAAAGGGTCAAGTCACAGGCCATTCCACTGCCCAAATACCTGCCCACAGATGGTCATATCCCAACCATGTATTGGACTGAGGTTTTGGGAAACGACAAACCTGTGATAGAATGTAAGCTCTGTCACAGATCACATAAAATCAGTATCATGGGAATGATAGACACAGGTGCTGATGTGTCTGTCATTCCATTTGATAAGTGGCCTGTGCAATGGGAATTGCAGTCTCAGAGCATCATACAAGGGATTGGAGGTACCCAAACTGTGAAGCAATCCAAAAACACCATTCAAATTGAAGGTCCTGAAGGACAAATAGCGACACTTTGTCCATATGTCCTGGACACCAAATTCACCCTGTGGGGAAGGGATGCCATGTCTCAGTGTGGAACAAAAATTGATATCACCCCTAGACATCAAAATTTTCCCTTGCGGCTGTTGGAGCTGAGTTGCCAACCACAAAAGCTAACTTGGAAAATAGTGTGGGTTAACCAGTGGTCGCTAAAAGAAGAAAACTTAGAGGCACTCAAAACATTAGTAGCTGAACAGTTGGCTAAAGGGAATATAGTACCAAGTAATAGCCCCTGGAATACTCCTGTGTTTGTAATACAAAAACCAGGAAAGAACAAATATAGGCTCCTCCAAGATCTTAGAGAAATCAATAAGGTTATTGAAGACATGGGACCCCTTCAATCAGGTATGCCATCACCTTCAATGCTCCCACAACATTGGCATTTAGCTGTTCTTGATATTAAAGATTGCTTCTTTCATATTCCACTCCACCCTGCAGATGCCCCTCGATTTGCATTTTATGTGCCCTCTATTAATCGTGAAACTCCCATGGAACGTTATCATTGGCTTGTGCTTCCCCAAGGTATGAAAAATTCCCCAACTCTCTGCCAAGAGTATATTGCTAAAATTCTATCTCCCATCCGTGCCAAAGCAGAGAAAGCCATCATCCTACATTACATGGATGATGTGCTGGTGTGTGCTCCCAATAATCAGTATCTCGAGCAGACACTTAACATGGTGATTGAGGCCCTAGAGGCCAAGGGCTTTGAATTACAACCAGAAAAAATGCAGAGAACAAGCCCTTGGAAATACCTCGAACTCAAAATCACAGAAACCTCTATCACCCCAACACCCATCACCATTAATAATAACCCAAAAACACCAGAGGAAGTGCAACAGATCTGTGGGACACTGAATTATTTAAGGTCCTGGTTAGGACTCGCCACAGAAGATGTACCTCGTATTGCAAACCTGGTAAAAGGGGAAGGTGGTCCAGCATGCCCTAGATCCCTGACAGAAGAGGCAAGGCAGTCTTTCAAAAAGATACAAGAGATCATTTCCACCAGACAAGCACACAGGTACCAGCCCTCCCTACCCTTTAAGCTTGTCATTCTAGGGAAGGTACCACGCTTTCATGGCCTCATATTTCAGTGGGACAAAGAGCAGAAGGAACCCCTCATCATAATTGAATGGGTGTTCCTTCCACTCCAACCGCCTAAGACCATCACACAGCCACAAGAACTAATGGCAAAAATTATCATGAAGGCTAGAGCAAGGCTCCGCACCCTGGCAGGATGTGACTTTGCATTCATCTACTTACCTGTAACAACAGACACATTAGATCACCTGCTTCAAAATAATATAAATTTACAATTTGCATTAGATAGTTACTCAGGCCAAATCTCAAATCATTACCCAAAATATACATTGTTTAATCTGGCATTCTCTTTCATCCCTCGAGAGATTCAGAGTAGAAAACCCCTCGATGTGATTACCATTTTACTGATGCTTCAGGAAAGAGTAAAAAGTCCGTGATCACATGGAAAAACCCAAAGACACAAAAGTGGGAATCTGACATCAAAGTAATCCAGGGATCACCACAAGTAGCTGAACTAGCAGCTGTCATTAGAGCATTTGAGAGGTTCAAAGAACCCTTTAATTTGGTCACAGACTCAGCATATGTAGCTGGAGTAACTGCTAGAGCTGAGCATGGTCTAAAAGAAATCTCAAACAAAAAAATTTATGATTTGCTCTCAAAGCTAATTTATCTGGTTTCCCACCGAGAGCATCCCTATTTTGTCATGCATGCGAGGTCACATACAAACCTGCCAGGATTTATTGCAGAGGGTAATCGTAGAGCTGACGCTCTGGCTATGCCAGCAGACATAGTTCTATCAGCCGACTTACCAAAGCTCCCCCAAGTTTTTGAACAAGCAAAATTGAGCCATGCCATGTACCATCAAAATATTCCTGCTCTTATCTGCATGTTCCATCTGTCGCAGACACAGGCAAAAGCAATAGTGGTAACATGTCCCAACTGCCAGAAGCTACAGCTTCCATCACTGGGCATGGGGGTCAATCTCAGAGGCATTAATAGCGGTGAAGTGTGGCAGATGGATGTCACATATTTCCCTGAATTTGGGAGATTAAAATATGTTCAAGTTTCTATTGATACCTTCTCTGGTGCTATGTATGCCTCTGCACATGCAGGTGAAAAAGCTAAGGATGTTGAAAAACATCTTGTCCAAGCTTTTGCTGTGCTCGGTATACCTGAGGAGATAAAAACTGATAATGGACCTGCCTACACCTCTCAGGAGTTTAAAAACTTCCGTCAGCAGTGGGGATTTCGACATGTTACAGGTATTCCTCACTCCCCAGCTGGACAAGGCATTGTCGAACGTGCCCATCAAACCCTCAAGCAAATGCTGCTACAACAATCAGGGACCACTAAACTCAACTCACCTGTCCTCAGACTCAGCAAAGCGTTGTTTACCATAAACTTCCTGAACGGCACCTTTGAGGATCCGAACCCTCCCATCTATCATCATTTCCAGAACACCGGGAGACAGAAGCTGAAGGAAAATCCAGAAGTCCTGATCTGGGACCCAGAGACTCAAAAAATCCAAGGACCATACAAACTTGTAACTTGGGGACATGGGTATGCCAGTATATCTACCCCTCAAGGACTGAGGTGGATCCCAGGGGAATGGGTAAAACCTTATGTCACTCCCTCAAAAGTTAAGGAGGTTAAAACTGCCTCCTGGAGGAGACGCCGTAAAAGGGTCCTGATTTTGCACCCTCATATAAACCCCCTACTGCAGATTTTGATGTTAATCCCTTAAGTTAAGTTGCACTGTTTTGCACTCACACTTTGCACTGTATTTTGTAAATCTTTGTCCTGATAGCCCATATCATAGATGTCCTGACTAACCCCCTGAGTTTTAACTGGGGAACTAGTTTAAAGACATCCTAGGTACTGTCGAGTTGTAGGGATGATAGATTCCAATTATGTTTTGCACTGTTGTTTTGTTACTGTTCTATGCACTGTAAGTTACTAAGAGTTACAGCCCAGCTTTAAAGAAAAAAAAATAGGGAATTGTTGCTGCCTGTTCTGAGCTTCCTTTCCCCCTCCCCAAGACACTTGCCTCTGCCATGTGCTCTGAACCCCTTTGTTCCAAGCACAGGCAAAGCCAAATGTAACTCAAACTCTTTAGCAGTGTCTGATTGGCCGGTCACCCTGGGTCCGCCCCCAGTCCTCCCCTTTCCCCTTCTCCAAATAAAAGAAAGGACCAAGGGGGGACCCACCCTCTTTGGCTTGCACCCTTTCTGTGAACATCTTGTCGTCTGTTTCTGTTTAAAAACTTCTAATTGCGGGAATTAGGCAAGCTGAAAGCTATATTTCTCCCTCTTTGCTTCTGCTGGTGATATCAGTTTTGCAGCTGTGATTTACCGCTTTTAGAGCTACTGAAATGCTGGATTGCCCATGCTACCTCTCTAGGCTGCCCGAGGCTTTCTAAGGCATTGAACTACGAGCCTAGCCGGTAAAAAGCTGTAAGTATGTCTCCGCATCTGGCCGTCTTGTTAGTGATGGCAAATGTGAAAAAAACCCTGGTTTCATGGTTAAAAGCAACAGACACTGTCTCTGTGAGAAGAATACTGTCCTGTATTTTCTATCGAAATGTGCTGTTCAAATGTCATTCCCTGTTGGCTTTTTTGAACAAAATGAGCAAATATTGTATCTCCCATTTTTCTTATGAAAATCATTTGCAGAGTTATGGCAAGGCATCTCCAAGTAGCAAGTCCAGTTCTTCTCACAATTGTTTTGAAATAATACACATCTAGAAATTCCTCTAGAAGCCCTTCTCCTCACCAATTCCTTCACAGCTCGTGCAGATGTAGAGATGGCTTTGCACAGCTTTGTTTCTCAGAGATCTACAAACAGATGAAAGTAAGTGCTTTTTTCCCTTCCAAGGACATGCTCTCTATTGCACCCAAGAAGCTTGACAGGACTGCAATTACTTCCCTTGCAGATGATTGCCTCTAGAGACATTAGGCTGGGGGGATAACCTTCTCTGCAACGTTTATATTGTATGTTTACATTCAGCATTTTAATACCCTGACATTTATTTCCGTTAGGTCCCACATCCCAGCTTTGTGTCTAACTTACTGTGGACAAAAGTGGGCCTCAGATCATGGTTAAAGAAGCTCGCTCTAAGTAAGATGTGATACTAGTGGGTTGGTGGGATGCAGAACAGTGATGGGAGTGTAAAAGATGACAGTGACGAGAAGAGTGGGGAAAACCCTTTAACTTTTCAAAGTGAGAATTAAAGACCAATATTGCATTTTAAGCTCTTACCAGATGATTCAGTAACTGTGAGATCAGCCTTGCTTCTGCCTATGCCTGCCCAGGAAAGGGCATTCCTGTGGCATGCAGATCTCACGGCTCCCCTCCTTGCCTGCCTGTGAGCACAATATGTTTTATTTTACAGACAGAAGAATAAGAAGTCATTCTTTATAGATGGAGACGGGGGAAGAGAGAGAGAGAGAGGGAGGTGCATAATTACCACATATGCCTCATAGGCATTTATAAGTATGAGCATATGCTCTGAAAATGTAAACCTTCATTAAAGGAAAAATTGAAGATGACAAATTTGCAATGTAAGATTTAAAATACAAGAAAGGTGAAAGATTAATTCAATAATCTGTCCACACTTAATTAGAAAACAGGATGCTATGGTGAGTTCTGCTAATTTTTCCAATGCCACTTGAATGCATTGCCAATAAATAATCTTACAGCGGCAAAATAAATCACTGTGTTACGAAGAGCCCTCATCTGCAACTGAAATCATTCTATTTACACTGGAGACACATACCTATGAAAAATTTAGGAGGTCATCAATCACGGTCTCTCTTTCCAATGTTTACAAAGTTGTATCTTTGGATAGGAACATTTCCAGTCTTCTTGTCACGATCGAAATCAGAGCTGAGGTCTGGTATATGTACAGACAGGATCACTGTGCTCAGTAATGACTGTATCTCATCCCTAATTTTTGAAGTTACATAAAATATCTCTTCTGGGGCTGTCTCTGTTATTTGAATGTCCCTGGTAAAGTGATGAAGATATCTCAATGTACATGAGAATTAGGCTCTAGGTTTAAATATACAGCATGCAGTTGTAAAGCACAAGACCACTGAAGAACAATGACAGATGCATTCATTTCATGTCAAGTGCTCTGAAATTGTGCATACTCAAAAAATTCAAATCTGTATTCTGCACAAAATCTTCATGGGCACATGTAATTTGCTATTTTGCCATCACACATTAGCTGTTTGTTAATGGTATAAGAATCACCAGGTAACAGTATAGCAGCCAATGTAACTTACCGTTTAACTATCAGACTTTTTACTGGAAACCAAAACATCATCATAAAATTCAAATAAACTTTTCACAAGGATCATTACACAAGAGGTGTCACATTAAGCATACTGAAAAACCAATTCTCTGAGGCGTGTTTCACAAGCAATTGCTTCCCAAATAGTTTTCCATTAGTGTTGAGATTCAAGCCACAGCAAGTGCCTTTAGTCCAGTTCCTAATCTTTATTAAGGAAGTGTCTGGATAAGGACTCACTCTGAAGGCAGCTTTCTCTGTCACTTCCACAGGAAATGTCAACCCTTATTTGGGTCATTTAGATCTAATGATTTCTTGATTCACAACCAAAAATCTTCCTGCTGGTTGTCAGAAATCACATGGTCTAGCTGCAACAGAGGGGTGGGGTCTGTGTCCTGAGCATGGATAGAAAAGAAATATCCACCATAGACACCTTGTACCTGCCTTTGAGCTCACACATTTATTCAAAATGTTACTCAGAGATATAAAGCTGATATACCAATATCATACGTCTGAGGCAGAGGCAGTTTTGGTGAAACAGGGGGTTTTGTTTGTGCACAAAGGGCACTCTGCCATGCTCTGGTGCATCCCTAGGATAGGGACTGGGCAGCACAAAGGCAGGCACTTCAGCTTGCTTCCTTTTTTGAGCCTTCTACCTCCTTTTCACATGAAGAAATGAACTCAGAAAATCTTCCTAGGAATCAGCTTTGCTCATTAGCCATGAATTCTGCTCACTTTCTGAAAAGTTCATGGTGCTATGTCTGGCTATTGCAGGTCAAGGAAAGATTAAACAGCCAATTTATTTTAAAATTGAGAAAGGGAAAAGTGAGCTTGATATATTAATCAGTTTTTCATTTCCACCCAAACTATTAGGTAAGTCTGAGATAAAGTACTTGAATTCATTAAAGTCTCTGAAGACTAGAAAAGACCCCTTTTAAATTTTTCTTCTCTTGCTCTCTCAAAAAATAAAATCCCTGTAATTTCATAGGTCAAGTTATGGTTACATCCATTTTGGTAAAACGTTGAATTAGAGAATTAGAACAGATAGGATTTTTTGGTTCGAACTTGTGCTTTCCATGGACTCCCAGGTGATAGATATTGATTTCATAGGAAGTTGGGAGTTGTCAGGATTTCTGAGAGACATGAGCTTCAGGAACATTTGTAGGATTTGCAAGCCTGGCTTGATATATCTGACCTGTGCTCTGTTGTCACCATAGTAAACAGAAACAACATAATTAAAAAAAACACGAGAAAATAATTTTTCTTCAAGAGACTTCAAAGTTCACACATCAAAGGGAATGCTGCAAAGCTGCAGCATGAAAATCTGATGGTCTGGGTTTCCAGAGTTGATAAACATTGTAGTTTCTGCAAGCTTGTTGATAGTCAGAATGAGGAGCATTCTCACCACCCATGCTTGAGGTCTCAACAGAGGTACCCACTTCAGGCGCTTGGGCTGGATGAAGTCCCTTGCTGGGCTTCTCCAAACCGCTCTTTTTCTCAACCACACTCTCAAACAGCCCATGTTGACCAGAGTGACCCTCAGCTCATTCGGTCACAATCTTTCTTATTTAAGTGCAGTCTTATAGACAAAGTGTAGACATCCACAGAACCTGGACAAGTCTCATGACTGATTGTGTTCCGGGAAATGCTTTGGGTTCTGAGGAGCATTTCTGGTTAACGGGGAGGCCTGATATTAATCATAATTTTATTTAGAGAAGGTTCTGAGTCTCCCTTGGATCTACAATTATATGCCAATTAACAGTCCTTAGAGAAGAAGTTTACCACTGTAACCTTAATGGCAGCATCCTGGAGCAAGCAGAGTGGTGGTACCAAGGAGCTCCTGAGCATTCCATTCTTTATCAAAAGAAACATTGTTAACTCCCAATAACTCTGTCCAAACTGCCTGATTTAGGCTTATAACGTGGGGGCTGAGGGACCACCAAGGTTAACTGAGAAGCCTCATGCACAGTTTACCTTGGAGAAATAAGATGGGGCAACCATGAAACAGATAACAGCCTAAGCAATTATCTGAGCCGAATGCCAGCAGCAGTGCAAAGCTGTCCTAGGGAAGGATGCAGGCAGGGATGTGCTGCTGGAGAGACTGGCTCAGTACTCTTTCCAGCACAGGCGTTCGCCTGTTACAGCAAGGAGCCCAGCGGTGCCAGCCTGTTGCTCGGTGGCGGCAGACCCTCTGCAGGCACATACACACCAGACCTGGGGGGTCCGGCGCCCCAAACATGGCACCCACCCCGTCAGGCCCTCCTCAGCTTCGTGCATCCCTCACTTTTGGTCCCGATGGGCTGGGGCTACCTGAGCAGCGGCACGGGGGAGACAGACCCGGGGGAGGAACTGGCCCAGGCACGGGAGGCTCCGGGGCTCCCTCCCCGCTTCCCGCTGGCCCCCGGCCCCTGCCCGCTGCTCTCTCTCCCGGCGGTGCCTCTCGCAGCGGAGAGCGGCTCTCCATGCCCTGGGGGAGCAGGGCGGGGTGGCAGAAGCGAAAAGCGGCATTTGCGCCCGTACATCCGCACCTGCATCCCGCATCCACATCCACACCCCACGTCCGCACCCGCGTCCGCCGCCGGGACGCGCCTTCGCCGCGGACGGTCCGGGGCGGCCCCGAGGGCGCGGAGCTGCGGCGGGAGGGAGCGGCGGGGTGAGCGGGGGGAGCGGGGGGAGCCGCCCGGCCACCCCGCACTGCCTGGCCGCGGGCACAGCCGGGAGGCGCCGCGGGAGCCGGGGGCGGGGGCTGCTCGCCGGGGCGGGGGCTGTCACGGGGCTGGGACGATAAAACCGGGGGTAATTGCGTTTAGGCAAATGAGGCTGCCTCGGCCCTCCCCGTCTCCAGGTATATAAAGTGGGGAGCGCTCCTGCGGCCGGCCAATGCGCTCGGCGAGCAGCGCCCACCTCGCCGCTGCAGACGGTGCGTGCGCTGCGGGAGCCCGGCCGGCCGTCCCTGTGTGTGAGGGGTCCGCTTGTCCTGTGGTTGTGAGCGGCTGTGCGTGTGTACTTATTTGTCCCGGTCTTGATGTGTGTGCCTCTATGCGGGGGGTGGGGGTGCCTATACGCGCTTGTGTGTCTGCCCGTGCGTGTCCCTGGATGTGCCAGCATGTTTTTGTGCCTGTCCTTATGTGCCTATCCGGATGTGCGAAGGGATGAGTGCGCACCTCTGGCTATGAGTCTCTGTGTGTGTGTGGACAGCTACGTCCGTACACGGGTGTGAGCATTTAAGGTGTGTAGCTCTTTGTATGAGTTTGTAAGTGGATGCCTGTGTACCTGGATGCGTGTATGAGGGGGATGCACCTGGCTGCGTGTGTATATCTGGGAAAGTGTGAATGCCTAGATGTACACAGACGTGTGAGGGTGTGTTTATGCCTTCCCCTGTATGTACGTGTGCGGAGGGGTACCGCTGGCTGTGCGTGTCTGTGTGTCTGCGCGCTGGGGTGCACACCGAGCTGTGTGCCAGTCTAGTAAAGGTGGGGGGTGTGCGCATCGAGAGGGGTCTGTAGCAGTCGGGGCAGGGTGCCGGAGCAACTCGGCGCGTGTGGGGCTATCCGTGAGAGGGAGGGCGTGCCCAGGTGTGCCCCGGGGCGGCTGTGTGAGAGTGCGTGCAGGGCTGTGCGCGCCCGCCCCGGCTGCCAGGGCTCCAACTTCCGCCCCCACAGGACGTCGAGGCGGCGATGAGGCTCCCGCTGGCTTTCGCCGTGCTCCTCCTGGCCTCGGCGCAGGCGTTGGGCGAGGAGATGGGAACCACGGACGACCTCAGCTACTGGTCCGACTGGTCCGACAGCGACCAGGCGAAGGTGAGCCCCGGCGGCCCCGCGGGGTGGGGCAGCGAGGGGTTCGGTGCCAGCGGCTCTGCGGTGCCGGGCACTGCCCCGGGCGGGTCTGAGTGGGGGGTCCGCACTGAGCGCCGCCCGCTGTCGCCCCGTAGGAGGAGCTGCCGCTGCCCCTGGAGCACTTCCTGCAGAGAATGGCCCGGAGACCCCGGCCCCAGCAGTTCTTCGGCCTCATGGGCAAGCGGGATGCCGGTGAGCGGGGCGGGGGGCTGCCTGCTGCTCAAGCCTCTCCGCACGCCTCTTCTCCCAGCGCCTGCCCAAACTTTTCACGGTTATCGCTCGGGTTTAATGTGTTACATCTTTTTCGTAAGCCGCCATGAGGCTAGTTTGGGTTTAGGCTTTTTTGTTTGGTTGTTTCTTTGAAGTTTTATATGAGTTAAACTCACCGATTGGAAAAGAGAGGGCTTTAAGGTCTTAAGTGTGCACCAGTTACAGCACGTAAATCCCAGTAAGGAATAGCAGGATAACTCATAGGTCAGCATACATGCCACTGAATGACCCAAGTGTGGAAATGGGTTGACTATACAATTATTGTTATGTTTTCTACATGTTTACTGCACCAAGAATTGATCTAAGAAATTGAAGCTAAACTAATCTAAATTGTGTGGGCTAAGCTGAAACAAGTCTTTGTAGTCTCTTCAAAGAAAAATGCAGTTGTAAACAATCACCTTAAATTCCCTTAAGTGGAATATGGATAGGTTTGGTTTTTTGTTTGATTTTTTTCAAAGCATTGCAATAGCATCATATGTATATGCCAATCCTTTTTTAACAACTCTTTTTTTTTTTTTCTCTTTCCTCTCCTCTTCCAATCAGGATATGGCCAGATCTCTCACAAAAGTAAGTTTAAAAAATACAAATATTTTAAGTAATCATTAGAAGATATTCAAATAGAGAATAGTGTATTTGACTGGCTTATTTAGAAGGTGACTGGTTTCAGCTAGGGACTGGCAGCACCGCTGGTGGAGAAATGATCTGTTAAAGAATTGAAACCTCCCCCTCGGTGCCACTGTGAGCCTGTATCTCATCTGAGCTGCTGCAAGCTTTGAGATTTCAATCCATATTAATGTGCGGATGTTGCAGCTCTCTCTTATTTCCCAAGGGGGGGATTTTGTAAGCCTTTCTCATTGGCGAGGCAGGCTTACTGCCAGACTCTGAGAGGAGCAATTAAGATGGCAAAATCTGGAAAACTAGAGTAATGAATTCCCAAGCCCCCAGGAATGCTTTCATGGGAGCGCCCATGTCCTCACATGTGAGACATTGTATCTGTGCTCTGAGCATTGCCTGGCTGGGAATCAGACCCCTGCTCACAGTAGGGGCTGCTTGATGATGTGCTGCCATAGGAAGAGCCATTATCTTTTTCCATTAATAAGTGTGCCTTGCTCTGCTTCTGTGTACCACCAAGCAGGAGATGGTATCAGCACTGTGGTGTTACCTTGCTCTGCACAGTGGTAGTTTTATTTTCTGAAATTGTCTCATGATGTTTATAGAGAAACTGGAAGATTTTTGTAAAGTAAAAATGATCTTGCATTCTGTGAAACTTTCTCTGTCCACAGAGGTCAACAACTGTCCCAGTGTTCTATTATCCACAAGAAGCTTTCTCTAGGGTTAAGTACTGGAAAACCAAATAAAGAGTCTGATACAAAGCTCATGCCAAATTATCTGCTGACTAAACTAAAAAATTATAGTTTTCTGAAACTGCTTCAGCTTGAATTAACACACGTGAGGTCTGAGGATCTTGCTTTGTGTATGAATTCTCCAAGCAAAATTCTTTCCAAAGAGAAACTTCTAAGTTTGTCTCAAAAGCCGGTTTAGATAAAGAAGAACGGTTCATTTTCATTCCTTACCTGAAACTGTAGCTACTACTATAACCTGGTATGTACTGTAGGCCTAAACTTGGAGTTAATTTATCCTTGACACTTCCAGTGTCTTGAGAAGTACTAATGGACAGGAAGGTAATACCTGAACTTATAAATATTCCAAAAATAGAGCCAGACTGTCTAGCTCAGATGTGTTGAGACATAGTCCCATTGGCTTCTTCTCCAGTAAGGGCTCCACCTGACCTGCAAGGGAGGATTTTCTTCCACGTTACAGAAATAAAACAACAGGTAGAAGAGATGCATCATGCAGATGCAGGCTATACCAAGACACTGCCTCCTTGTGCATTTGCTCAGATCAATAGGAATTGTATGGGGAGAGAAATAAGAATCTGTTAGTGGCCACTGTTTTTCCGTAATACTTAAAAAAAATCCCAAACCAAAGATCTGTCTAAGCTAATGAGAAGATGTCCACTAACTGGCCTGTGCCTTGGTCTATCCTGTTTAGTCTGATTAGTCAGACTGATGTTTGTTCTCTGTTGTCTGAGTGATGTGAACAACTGGTCTGTGAGATAAACAGTTTTGGAGCCTGTCTTCTTTCCTTGCAAGAACCTGTTATTTTAAAAGCCTGCCTAGTTAAAATGTATTAAAACACCCCTAAATATATTTTTTCAGGACATAAAACAGACTCCTTTGTTGGACTTATGGGCAAAAGATCTTTAAATTCTGGTATGTATTTGACTAAATCTGATACTTAGTGAAACATAGCCTCTTCATTCCACTGCCTCTTCTCTCTCTCCCAGCGGATGGAAGAAGCAGTCTTTATGTAGTGCAGATCCAGAGTTCTCTGAAAAAGAATCTGGGTTTTCTTTGTTACCCAAGATATTTCAGAGTTCCCTTCACTCCAATGCTTGAAATGACCAGGCTGGTCTGAGCTGCAGGCGAGCTCAGGTAGCATTCCCAAGAGCACTTTCATTACTGCCCTGTCTTTGCATGTTCTGCTAGTCCCCAAAGTGCTGATGAAAGAGAAACCCCTAAATTTTACTGACATATCAAGAAAAATTTGGAGGTTGAAAATGCAAGGGTCATTTAAAATTGTGGTCTAAATCCAGATCTCATCAGGTAAAGGGATATCTTCTCTGGAGACCATTATTCCTAACACTAGGAGTAGAAGGTGAAAGAACAGAACTTTGCCATTAATACCAGCTCATTCTGCAGATCAGGCTGTTAAACATTCACAGCATCTTCCAGCTTTTCACTTCACCTAAAGTATTTTATACTGAGTGGATACTGTGAATTTATTTTCCCGTAGCATCCATGCAGGGCAGAATTCTCTTCTCCCCTCATGTGCAGAAGCCCTCTGGGATACCGGAGACTCCCCATAGCTCTACCTTCCTTGTGCTCTAGGACTGTACTGAGGAAATCCCTCACTGTGAACCATAAAGTATGAGTTGATTCTCCAGGATAAGAATTTAAAAAATAAAAAACCTAATATGTATTTAATGTCTCTGAAATAGTTCTCACTGTTTCATTAACTGGATGATAAAAGTTAAGTTACTAGCTGACACCTTTATATTATGTGGATACGTGCTGTGATCTATGTTCTGCAATTATGGTTGTCAGTAACTTTTATTTTCAATTAAACCCCCTTCAAGACTAGTAATGTTGCTCTCTGCATTATTTTGCAAATTGCTATGTATCATGAATAATTTTGTACAATTTTCTGTGGTGGCAATAGCTGTTAAATACATAATACCTGTAAATACATCTGCTATCACAAAAGCAAATAGCCTGTAAGTAATAAATTTGGGTTGGTTTCCACTGGGATTACATTTACATTAATATGAGAATGTAAAGTACAGAAAATGTTTTTTAAAATGCAAAGATTTTACTGCTGTAATTTCAAAATTTCTGGTATAGTGAGGATACTGTAATGTGATATTTCTAACAAAACGGGAATAATTATGTTTTACTCTGTTGGACTATGCAATACCTGTCTGACAGGTAAAACTAGAATTCACAGCTTTTCTGCCTGATTCCTTGAGGGGGAAATCATAAGCAGTTGCTTCTGCTCCACTAGAGGAGAAGATGGGTCCTAAGGACTGTGTAATCAAAGCAAGATCAGGAATAATAAGTGCTAGGACTACCCTCACTTCTCCCTTTTGGAAGATATTTAATTGGGCCCCACCTTCACCCCATGCTGTGGCTTTCTTCTGCAAAAAGCCCCTGAGCACCCTGGCAATGTGCAGGAGTTCACGCTGTCCCTCTGGGTGTGAGCAGGATGCTGATTTACAGCCTCATGTGCCAAAGCAGGGTAAGAGGGTGCTGATGTCTCAGTCCCTGGTTTGGGGACAGCCTTGCTCAAGAAGGGCTCTCTAGGTTTTGCTCTCATTTTAAAAGAACGAGAAGGAGAGATCTACCACTACTAAACATAAGTTACTTATGACTAATTTAGCCTGCAGCTAGTCGATGTGGTAGTCTAAGTACATCTGAGGAGCTTGGCTCCTGCCGCATTTTAATAGTAAAATTATCCCTGTGTGCAGGGCTTGTGGACAGGGAGAGTTTCAAAGAGCTGATGGTACTGGAATGAAGGTGGATATGTCTGTGCAGAAAGCCTCTACCACAAATTGACCTGAATGCTCAGATCCCATCGCTTAGATGAATTACTGGGATGTAAAGTGGCTCTGAGATAATGGTGCTTCAAGCAGCTCAGCAGACAAAAGGTAGAAAACACTGCTCAGACCTTCAGCGTCCTGGAGGACAGTGTAGTCAGAGAGGTAAAACCAGATCAAAGCAGCTCAGGGCTGGGCCAGGAGCCCTGGTCTCTGTTCCAAACATGCTGCTGGGGTCTGGTGATGCCCCAGCTGGCTGCAGATCTCTGACTGACACTTCTCGTGCTTGCTGGGGTTTATGCCAGTCTGTACCTTGTGCTTCAATCTGCTTCTTTTTTTGCAGGGTCCTCCGAAGGGAGCATAGCACAGAATTACGAACAGAGGCGTAAATGAGACATTCCTGTGCGTTATTTATTAAACTTCATTTGTTCTAATGCAGTGTAATATAAACTAACTGCTGTATGAAATAATTATTTATTTAATAACTGAAGGGGTTTGGTTTTTTGAGTTGTACATTCAATAAAATTATTATTTTTCATATTGTGGCAGTGATACCTGTTGTGTAGGTGTGTTGTGGTTCTGAAAGGACCAGCGACCCTGGTGATGTCTCACAACAAAGCACATTGTTTGATATGACCTGTAAAGTTATGTTTACTAAAAAAGCAAGTATTCTTTTGTCCATTGGAAGTGAGTCTATCAGCTTCACAGCTAGTGCAGACCAGAACTGACGTTCAGTCTAGTGCCTCAATTTGTTTTCATGGTTTATAATGTACTGTAATTTCTGTATCAAAAAATATATTTGTATCACTGCAGCATGTTTTATGTTCTGTGATTATGTTATCAATATATTTTAAAAAAGGGAATGGGTAATGTTTGAATGGGAGTCCAAGGTCTTAATTTCATAGTCTGGAATTTTATGATAGTAACATTCTAAATAAAAACTACTCTGGGGCTTTTGCAACATCCTTCCTTTGGTGAAAATGATGGAGTTATTTCCCATGTTGGTCTGGAATGAGATTTGGATCCAAGCAACAGTGGTCTGAGACTGGAAAGAAATATCAAATTAATGTTTTCTTTTTGCAGGGAGGCTCCTCATGTGTATTTAGTGAATGTTTGAGGGATTTGTTACTGGAGATAGGAGTTCCTGGGACTGCTCCAGGTCATACAAGGTGCCGTCCTTTCTAAACCCGACGGAAGTCATGAAGCATGCTGACTGAATGGAAAGAGCATAATGTATCCCCCAGCCCCAAGGGAAATAATTTGCTGTGGAATTAATCCAATATTGTAGGTTTATTTTTTGAAAGTATGCTCTTAATAAACTCTGTCCCTCAGATTTATAATAAAGCACCTGTTGGTGTGAATCCATGCAATATAAAAAAAAAAAAGTGACTGTAATTATATTTTTAATTAAAATATCTGATTGCTATATATCCAGGATAGTCCTGAAATGCTACATCCATCTCACCAGATGCTAAGGCAGCTGGAGTTCTATCTTCTTTCCCCCTGCTACAAGCTGTACTTCTCTGATGCTATGATGCAAACTTTCATTGCAGATGAATCACCAATAAAAACAGTGTATACAAGCTAAATTTAATACAAAGGGACTCACTGCTTGTTGTTTTCCATTTTGGAAATGAACTTCTAAACCTCTATTTTCAAGGTTACCTAAGGCATCATCACAACTACCCCCAGTAGGAGCAGGTGGCTACAGGACCTCACTCCTGCTACGTTAGAAGCAGCATGTAAGCCTGCCCATGCTGAATACAGATCCCACTTTCAGCTAGGTAGAAGCCATATCTAACAGGGTGGGGGGGCTGCATGGTGGAAAAACTGGGGTGGACTTGTGGCAGGGACCACACTGATGTGAGACACTGGGGTTGTACTGGCATTCTGGCAGCTCTTTGTCTTTCCAGGGCTAATTTTCTGACTAATAAACTTCTGTATGAACTCCCACTGAGCTCAATGAGGAGGAGAAGCTGACTGCTGGGATAGCAGCACAGCAAAAGGACTGTGGAAATCATGTTGAGTAATGCTCAGTGAAGGGTAAAAAGAGAGAAAAACTCTAAAATGCTGTTACCCTTGCCTGAAGGTCCCCAGTGCTCACAGAGCTCACAGTCCATGTGCTGAATTGTGAGACACAGAGAGAAGAGCAAAAGCCACACCATCCACTCCCTGCAGCCTGCACATCTCAAAAACCTCCCTGCAGAAGAAACCACTGCAAAGCCCACAAACAGACAGTGGGCTCTGAGAGTTTGAAAGACAACACAGGTAAATAACAGCATCCAGTAAACAGATAGGACTGAATTTTCTAGAAAAAATATAGAATGGTTTGGGATGGGGGCATCTTTAAAGATATCTAGTCCAACCCCCTGCCCCAGACAGGGACACATTTCACTAGACCAGGTTGCTCAGAGCTCCAACCAAATTGCCACTGAACACTTCCAGGAGGGGGGGTACACAAAGCCTCTCTGGGCAACCTGTTGCAGAGTCTCACCACCCTCATTGTAAAGAATTTCTTCCTTAAAACCAATCTAAGTCTCTCTTTCAATTTAAATATCTGATCATCTTCATGCCCATCCGCTGTACTGGCTCCAACAGGTCCATGTTCTTCCTGTTCTCAGGAACCCAGAGCTGGATGCAGCACTGCAGGTGGGGTCTCACCAGAGCAGAGCAGAGGGCTGGAATCACCTCCCTTGCCCTGCTGGCCACGCTGCTTTTGATGCAGCCCAGGATGTGGTTGTGTTTCTGGGCTGTGAGCTGGGTCATGTTGAGTTGCTCGTCCACAAAGAGTCCTAAGTCCTTTCCTCAGGGCTGCTCTCAATCCATTCTCTGCCCAGCCTGTATCTGTTCTTGGGATTGCCCTGACCCGGGTGTGGAACCTTACACTTGGCCTTGCTGAACCTCATGAAATTCACATAGGTTCACTCCCCACACCTGTCAAAGTCCTTCTGGATGGCATTCCTTCTCTCAAGCATGTCAATGGCATTACCACAATTTACTCTAGAAGGAAAGGCTGAGCCTCTGTCATTAAAACAGTTTTCTTTTACATGTCAGTCTGTTGAGTGGTTTTAATTTAGCATTTGAAACAACTCATTTTAATTTCTGGTGGCAAAATAATATCAGATTTGTGCTAATTTGGGTTTTGAAAAATAAGTTTCAAATTGGCACTGATTTATATGTTTGTATAGACATATTCCCAGCTAGATATAAAGAAAACACACCAAAAGGCATATCTGAAATGTTCCAGCTGACTCTACCAGCAATACAAAAAACCCATCATCACATTTCAGTGCTGGCAGGAAAACAGAACCCTCCCCACATTTCAGTGCTGGCAGGGATGGCTCAGCCAGGCCATGCCACGTCAGGGCTATGGGGCTGTGCCTCCCCAGCAGGTTCTGGGCAGATGTGGAGGTGCATGAATTGCACACATCTGCAGGCATCCAGCCCAGCTGCCTGTCCCTACCTCAGACTCACTCCCAACACCTCCCCATACCAGTATTTGCCTTCACAGGCATCTTGGGATCCTGGAAACTCAAAGAGGAATTATGTCTTTTATCAGCCCTTAGTCTTTACCAGTGCAGTCTATGGACTATTGAGTATTTCAAAGAGAGTTTTAAATAATTTTTGTGGTCTTTAATCTGCCTTTTAGGGCTCCATCAGCTTTTAAACACTTTTATGAGTTGGACAGCATTGCTTGTAGCCCTGGGCCTCTCATGCCTTGGATCACTGGGCAGTGCCCACTCTCCAGCTCCAGTGCAGGCTTTGGAGAGGCTTTCACTAAATCCCTCACTGTCTCCACAACAGCCAGCCACAGCTGTGACACAGACTGAGCTGTTTTTGGTGGCAACAGTCTGACATCCATCAGGCTGCATAACCTAATCAATAACACTGCAGCAAGGACATCTCTCAGCAAAATGCAAGCAAGCTTTAAATAAAGCAATAAAAATATTTCTAGGAAATAAGCATAGAGAGTAAACCCAGAGTAATGCTGATAATTGTCCCCACTGAGGATGCTACAGGCAGTTTGACATTACAGCTCACCTTCAACATGCTCAGCACCCTTTTTGCTTCTTTTTTCCCCCAGAAATACATCAGTCATCTGCATTGTGAGGTGTGGCTGCTCTTCTGGTAGGCACTGTCTCCCTCACACACACGCACTCCCCTCCACCCAGATGGGGATGCTGAAGTCAAACTCTCAGAAGCCTGTCTTGCCCAAGAGTGACACAGAGGACCAGCAGCTCTACTCGTCATCTCCATCTCTCTGCCGTTGCATGGAGACTGGTTGTCCATGGTGCAGATGCAGCCAAACTTAACCTGGCAAGCCAAAGCCAGAGCCAGAGCCACTGCTCACAAACCCTGCCCATGAACTGGGGAGCTGCAAGGGAGGTCTGGCTCCCCACAACTCACTTCACCTGGAGAGCTCAGGCTCTGCAGCACTTGCCTAACTCTGAGGCCACAAGCAAGTCCTTGTTTCATGTCAGGTATTTTTCAGCATGGTCCTAACCAAAAGAAAAGGAAGGATCCGGAAATGTCTAGGCATGGGCATCTTGCACGAACCCAGCCTCTAATCATCATGAGCTAGAGCAGAATAACGTCAAGAAGTTTTTTGTAAATTAGTAAAGTGATTCTTTAAAATTATGTTTATTCAGAGTATGCCAGTAACAGCTCCTTCAGAGCTACCAATAGCCATTATTTAAACGCAAACTTTGTCCTTTCAACTATGTCTCTTAACTGCTTTATCATAGGAGATACTGAACAAGTCCCAGTGCAAACTTTGGTAACGACCAAATGCTCTTCTGATGAGCCCAAGCAGTTCCCTTAGACATAATATTACACGCTGCACTGACAAACATCTCATGGAGTGACGGGAGTGGCAGGACAAGAGCACACACTGGCTCCTTCCATGGAGTTGTACTGTGTCAGCATAGAGCCACCTGCAGTGCCAGATACAGCCACATGTCCTCATGTTATCTTCAAAAGATCTCACTTCCCTTTATAGAAAATATTTGTTACTGGAAGAGTAATGATTTTTAAATTTTTGTTTTTGGTGTTAGCAAGTGAACAAACATCCTTGAACCTACATCCTTCAGGGAAGAAAAAAAGATACTCTGTGCATTATTCTTTTAATATTCTTGATAGAGACTGAAACATTTGTCAGCTGTAGATGCTGTGTGAAATTCATTATGATATTCATTAAAAATTGTCACTGCTCCACTCCTGATAGGTATCTGATTTCTTTCAGAATAAGCCAGCTCAGAAACTCCTATTAAAAGAGAGGTACACAGAGCGTGTGCAAAAAAATCACCTCTTGTTTTCTACATCCATCTCCAAATTAAACAATATTACCACTTACTGCATATGGAAGAAGTGAAATGTGAACAGACTGTTGGACAACAAAACACTTCGTCTGTCATGGTGCTTCATGCTCTCCCAGAAGCCTGGAGGGAGGAAGCCCAGCAAGGTGAGATGGCTTGGCCAGAAGTAACAACAGTGGCTGTGCTAGAAATGCAATGCACACCATGTACCTAACCAGCAACTTCTGCAATGTGCTAGCTAAGTGCAAAGAAACTTCACAAATTATAAAGTATGTTAAATGCTAAGAAAATATTTGAGGGGGAAAAAAAGTGCCTTTTCTGTTTTTTTCCTATCTAAACAATTTCCTACATTTTTATTTCAGCAGCATAGCTATGGAAGAGTTAAAGGATACACCTGCACCAACATAGCATAGAAGCATTTAGGTTGGAAAAGACCCTTAAGATCGTGGAGTCGAACCATGTTAACAATGGAGACACCACCCAAAGGCAAGAAAGACACTTTACCTGTGTGAAGCAGGTAAAGAGCTGCATAAATTCATGCCTTTTACTTTCAATCAGAGCTAGAGTGCCTCAGCACCAGCACATGTTAATATAACTTCAACTTTATTTTCATAAACTAGTTAGCATTGAAAACATCTAGCTGAGTAATAGAACACCTTTAATCACAGATATTCAATTTTGCACATAAAAATGATTTAATTTTCACTGTTATAACACTCAGACAACAATAGCAACATTGTGTTTCTGTGTACCAAAGCATTAAAATTCAAGCAATACCATCTGGAAGCAAACCTTGCTTGGAGAAGATACACAATAATTACTGAAGGAATATATACATACAGTGTAGTTACTCTTAAGACTACATTTTAAAGAAATTATAGTTCAGTGAATTTTAAAACTGTGGATTTTCATAATACCCAGAAGGTATCATAGCTATTTTGTGAGACTCGAGCATTTACAGCTTGGAGTCCCACAGTGCTAACTCAGCCTGGGCAAAACCTGCACTGTGTGGGCGTGAGTGAGACCAGCCCAGTGCACCACAAACCTCACCAAAATTGTACATAGGCACAAGACAGCACTTCAGAGCAGTTTCTTGAAATACAGCATAATGAATTCTGATGTGTGCAGATGGAAACCTGTTTATCCACAGCACATCTTCCCCACACTTCCTTACCAGCCCAATTCCAGCTCTAGGAAACAATCAAACCTTCCTGTCCTGCCCTCCCAGGCTGCCAAAGGAGTTCCAATTAGTGTCAATTGGGATAATAGCTCTATTTGCATTTTTAAGCTATTATTAGCAAGTTGTCAGTCAGCCAGAAATTTGTATCACTTTGGTATAATGAGTATTTAAATATTTAAAACGAGAGCACTCCTTTCTACCACCCCCTTCCTTTTTGTGCTAAAATAATAATGGTTTTAATCAAAAGTAATTTGTATTAATATACATTTTGCCCCAGGTGTTAAAGGCAGTCTTCAAGAGCAGTGGTGAAAGACGTTAAATAATACAGTTTATTAATATAGACAACTACTTCTATCCTTGATAGAAGTAGCAAAAATGGAGTCTGCTTTTGCAACCAGAACAATCTGACTCTCCTCTTGGCCTCTGCAAGATGATTATGGTTTAGGAATTGAGGTCAGTTCAAATAATTTTATGTACCCAGTATTATAATTTTCTAAAGTACTGTTTTGGACTCAATTACTCTATCTTCTCCTTGATGAAAATTCATCAATTAAGCATCCTGTACCACCAAAAAAAAAAGAAAAAAAAAAAGAAAAAAATGCAGAAGACCTCTCTCACAGCATGCAGAGCATGTCTTGATGCCTGGAGCAGGCAAAAGGCTGTGTGTGTTTCCACATTGCAATTACACCACCAGTGGTCGCTGGGCGATATTTTTTCCTGACAGGGCTCAAGTCTAGATGCTCAGGTATACACAATTTATCATCACAGAGTTCACAAAACAACTGGATTGACCATTAACATAAAAGGGAAATCTTTCCAAATTTATATTAGGTACTTCATTTAATAATGCATACCTATTTTTAAAATAGTACTTTTGAGAAAACAAGTGCCTAAGCCTCTCTGATGTGCACCTGTAAAACTTCCTAGCAGCCTTGAAAGGTGGGTTCCTGAGGTTCAACTAGGCCAAGGGCAAGGCCTCACGCTTGGGTCAGAACAATCTCAAGAAAAATACAGGCTGGGTGGAGAGCAGTCCCAAGGGGAAGGACTTGGGGTGCTGGTGGACAAGCAGCTCACCATGAGCCAGCAATGTACACTTGGAGCCCAGAAAGTTGATGGTTTCCTGGGCTGCACCAAAAGAGGTGTGGCCAGCACATCAAGGGAGGGGATTCTGCCCCTCTACTCCACTCAGATGAAACCCCCTGGACTGCTGCGTCCCGCTCTGGGGCCCTCAGCGCAGGAAGGACATGGAGCAGTTGCAGTGAGTCCAGAGGATGCCACGAAGATGATCAGAGGGCAGGAGTACCTCCCCATGAAGGCAGACAGAGATTTGGGGCTGTTCAGCCTGGAAAAGAGAAGGTTCCGGGGAGACCTTATAGCACCTTCCAGTACCCAAAGGGAGCCTACAAGAGAGCTGGAGAGGGATGTTTTACAAGGATATTTAGTGATAGGACAAGGGGTAATGGCTTTAAACTGAAAGAGAGTAAGTTTAGATTAGATATAAGGAAGAAATTCTTTACTGTGAGGGTGGTGAGACACTGTAACAGGTTGCTCAGAGAAGTTGTGGGTGTCTCATCCCTGGAAGTGTTAAAGGCCAGGTTGGATGGGACTTTGAGCAATCTGGTCTACTGAAAGGCATCCCTGCCCATGGCAGAGAGGTTGGAACTACATGATCTTTAAGGTGCCTTTCAGCCCAAATTTTTCTATGATTCTATCATAATGTTCTCTTTGTATGACTATCTGAAATCCTGTGATCCATACATTAATCACAAAGAAAAAAGGAAAAACTAAAAACCCTAGCAACTTCAGAGGTAAAATTAACTCTGCTTATTCCCTAGTCTGGTATTGTCTTCCATCTTCCCTAGAACTGACATTTTTTACTTGTTCCAACTCACATTACTGATTTTTAATATAACTAGTTTTGAATTATCTCTAAATTCAATATTGAATGCCTTCAATACTAATGCAATTCAACTGTTAGCTGCTGCCTTAACTGCAGAACCAGCATGAGAAGCTCTGCACAACATCTTTTGAGCAAGACCAAATTGAAAGCGTTTTATTTCATGCTTGGCTTTATCCTTATTCTAATCAAGTACTTATTAAATTCCATTAAGCTCACGCACAAATCCCAGTGACAAGCGTTTGTGAAGGAAGATACTAAAAGCAGAAAGAGAGCGGGAAGGAGAGCAGGATGGAGAGCATCTTCCCCAGGGATGAGGAGCTCATTTGCAAGGACGAGCTAAATAGAGGCTGCCATCTGCCGGCTAGAAAAAGGAAATTAGGAAAAAAAATTAAATCATCCCGGAAGCAACTTCTCGATCCGAATCCAAATTTTGACAGACTCTTTGTGTCATGCTGAGAGAAACGTGGCCGCCCGTTGGCTTCCCGGGACACAAAACAGGGGACAGAATCAGCCCTGACTCGCTTGCATGCAAGAAACACAAGAGTCAGGTGGACTCCAGAGTAGTCAACCTCTTTTGTTGTAGCTCATACGATGACTGAAAGATCCACACCTGAGCATAGCGCTGGAAAAAACTGGTTGCCCAGCCAGTTCTCTTATTGAAAGAGTTTCCAGGCAACAAAAAGATGGAAAGGGGCACTACAGAGACGGGTGGGTGAAAGACCACAAACAGGTCTTAGAAAGCAGCTGTTAATGTACCACCTCCCCTAGCTATTAACCCCTACCAACTCGCAGGACAGCACAGCAGCAAAGACCACCTCTCTGCTTCATTCTTCTTTGTCCATTTCCTGGGAACAAGCTTTGTAAAGAAAAAATTAAAATTACTCTTTTAAATTAAAATAAATTGATATTATTAAATAAAAATAATTACAATTGTGTGCGTTACCTGCATCCAGAGTCAGGCTCACACAAAACTTTCTAAGACTTTCCTAACTGCAGCCTTTCCATCAACCACAATGTCGACGAAGACACATAAATAAAAAGCAACAGGCCCCAAAGTTCCAAAATGAGGAACCTGCATGGTGCAGGTGATGCATGCGCTTTGGCTATCCCATGGAGAGGCGCTGAGGAACACAGTGTAACTCGTTACAGAAATAAGCAGCCTCTCCCACACTGCAGCCACTCTCTCCTTTGGAGAGACTGTTCAAAAGCCAGCTCAAACACAGGCCTACCTTGTATCAAATCCTCCTTCCACAACTTCTGTTAATGGGAATCGGAAATTAGGTCTGTATCAGAACAAACTAAGTCCACCCCTCCAAAGACTCTAATTAAAATAGGCTGCTTTTACACTTTTCTGTGATTTTAAACACAGTTCCAAAAATTTTACATAATTTCAAACCATCCCACACAAAAATCTCTGACCAATGCACTAAGGGTCCCTAAAGTCCTGCCAAGTGTTCCCTGGATCTTACATGCTGGTTTGTACTGGGGAGCTTCTCTAGAGAGCCACTGTCAGGGACACTGGGATGTGGCACAGTCAGTGAGGCTCCACACAACCAACCAATAGGAGGCTGAAACAGCACATAGGCTTCATTAAAAAGATGAAGGGCATGGGCATCACTGGGCAACCTTAAGCACCTGGTAGGTCTCATACCCTGCTCTGCTCTCTTTGGAACTGTTAATTTCTCCTTCAAAAGAAGGAAAGATTGCCGGGAAAACCAAATTTAATTACTTAATTCAAATTAAAACAAAACCACCTCAAATCAATGAAAAACTCCATACATTCTTTTAGCCACTTTGCAAGAACCCTACAGTCCTGCAAGACAAGCAACTACTCATCTCTGCCTTCCCCATCCCCATCTGACACAATACTCAAACCAATACACTCAAGCTGTCAGAACAGTCCAGCTTAATTTTATTCAAAAGAAACAGAGTGAGAAAAAGAGGCTACCACATCAGGAATAAAGCTAGAGGAAAACTAGACAAGACAGCAGTGCACCCTGGATCTGCATCCCGTTCCCTCCTGTGACAAACTACAAACATCATGTAGCTAACAGATGATCCAGAGTAGCCGAATGTTTTTTGTCTTACATTTTCTTTTTTGTTTTGTCTTTTTTTGGCCTCAATTTTTATTTTAAAGGATAAAAAGAGAAAATATAGTATCCCAGAAACCAAAAAGGCTGTAGAATTCCATACATGGAGAAGGAATGAATGGATTTTACACTCAAAAGACCTTTAACGAGGCAGCAAATACTGTATTCTTCCTCTGCACATCAGTAAAAAGCTAAAATAACTGAATCATCAGTCTAGAATATTGCCCTGATATATAAACCTCCAATGTATTAGGAATTTTTAAAAATTTAGCTGGATTTCCTCGACTGCTGCAAGGTTGCAGCAGAAAGTATATTTGAGCAGTGACCCCAAAATGTGTTTAGCCTATTTTCACTTCGGGCAAATGCTGTTTTCTTACCTCAGTCTTGGAAGTTTACAGTGAGTAGTAAATCTTATCTTTACAAATCAGTACCTAACCGCATACTCTAAACTCCTCTCTCAAATCAAAATATCCATTACTGCTTCAAAGACATCCAAAAAGACAAGCACATGGCCCTTAAGTGAAGAAAGCTGCAGGAACATATTACAGACAGCTCTCAAGTGCAGTGGTGCCACCAAAAGGTTTCAGTAAAGTTTCTGGGATAGAGACTCAAATGCAGGATTAGGGTGGAGCAACAAACAGACAACCAGTCATTTTATGAAGGTTTTAAATCAGAACAGCTTATATTGTATCTTTTAAATAAAAAATGGCTTTGGTCTCCTAGTCAAGAGGGACAATAAAGCAGACTTGTTTTCATAAAGAGCATGATGCTAATCAAGTCAATCTGCGGCACACATACATACTTCTTGACCACCCTTATATTTAAGTTACCTTCACAAAAGTAACACCCACAACTAAGAAGTTAATAAAAAGTTGTCTTGGGTAAAAAATCAGGGTTTTTTTCAGTAGAGTATTAGAAGTTCTTGTGATTTCTGAAGCAGCTTTTCCCCCATTTTTCCAAGCAAGGTGCCTGATCCCATTGTTGTCAGCGATGTTTTGTCCAACTAGAGTCTATGGCTGACAGGTTCAGTTCACCCACAGTCAGCCACATGCAGTTCAGCAGCAGCAGTCGACCCTTTCATCATATGGGTGGGAAAACTCTCACAACAAATGAAAAATTTCTTAAAATACTTATTCATGCAATTTTCATCAGACTGATACACTTCACCCAGTTAACACGATTTTTTCAAGAATAATAAATACATTAAAAAATGGAATTCCTTGAGTTAGAAACAAAGACATAACTTGGCTTCTCTTATCTATTCTGCTCTTTGATAACAGTCTTTCAACTGTTCTTTACAGAACAGCCAACTGGTGGCTTCACAGTAAAAAATAAGGTTGCCATTCTTTTAATTAACACCCAGCACCACCCCTATTATAAACTATAGTAAGCATCTCTGCATAGCTATGAGTATCTAAATACTTTTTCAAAACTAGACCAAGGTTTTCAGGAGTGTGTAGAAGGACATTCAGAATAGAATAATATAGAGACTATCCAAGTCCCACAGACAGGAACACAAATCACTAGATAGCAAGGGTCCAATTCCCCTTTGCTCAGAGGGTCAGCAGCAGTTTGCATCCCTCAGCCTGACTGAAGTCCTCAAAACAGAGCTCACATTAAAATATATTAAATGACTTCAAGGAAAATTAATACCATCAAGGTTACATAAGGAACAGAGCTGTCAAATAAAGTAGTCCCTTGTCCAGAAAGTATTTTCCCATGAATTACAAAGGTTTGGTACAGCAGCATAAGTTTTTAATAGTACATTAACAACAGAAAGCTGTCATTTCCAATAGCATTGTCAAAGTACATCTTAAAGATGATTTAAGCTTTAGGTTTGCATAATTTGTTTGGTTTTCTTAAAGCAGAGTGCACACAAAACGCTTGTAGCACTTTTATTGGGGGATTATTTGAACAGCCTATTCTTGGGTATCCGACTTGTAATGCTTCAATGTGCGTGCAGAAGGATCAGTAGCTTTAACCCATCTTGGCATCCAGTAGTGGGGCAGCCAGCTGCTCCGCCCGCAGTAGTGCTTTTCAAAGATCTGGCGGTAGTAATAACTTTCTTTTGTTTTAGGAGGATTGAAAGGATATTTCTCTGCTGCCTTCTCCAGTAAAAGGTCATCAACCTACAGACATAAGCAAAACTCAAGTTAAGCTGCAAATATCTTCAACTTTTAAAGACACACAAGGATTCACCCACCACTGAATGTCCAGTTTTGAAAAAAAAAAAAAAAAAGTCTATTCTAGAGGCACAGGTTTGACCTGTCACAGGTTCACTTGATCTTTATGAATATGCAAATGTATTTCCAGCGCTGTTGGTATTTCTCTGCATGATAACGGAAGCCCATTTCTCTGGGTCACAACCACCTTTGTTAGTGAGGTCACAAACATTTCTTTCCTACCCTTCCTTTGCTGTGAAACAAGTTGAAAAACTTAACACAGTCATTTTGCCCTGTAAGTGGCTTCCTAGGTTGTTTTCATAGCTTGGGGAACAGGTGACTTTGTATAACCACACTCTTAGCAAAAAAAGACCTGGGATGCAGAGGCAAAGACACCTGCAGTTGCTAAGTTGGCTGAGAAAGGGAGGATGAATAGTTGCACCAGTTGAGGGAATTTCAATGAGCAGCTTCCACTGCCAACATGCTGCCTAACTTTTCATCTCTGTGAAATAGATCTGCTGCTCCTACAGCAATACAGGCTCAGAGCAGGCAGCACAACACTGTTGCCTGACCCAACTACTTTCTTGCCTGAGGAAGCACAGAAAGAAAATGGGGAACACAGAGTTGGTGGTAGGACAGACAAGCTCCCATCAACAGGCTTGACTACACATATTTCCATGTTATGGAGCTCTGCTGTAAATAGGGTGTTATTCCTTCCTCTCCATGATTAAACTACCTCTACACTCCAGAGAGGATTATCCCTTGTACAGAGTCAAAATGCTGTAAGTCTTCACTGGTTAACAACGCAAGCAGAGGCTTTAAAAAGCAAAAAGGCTTAGCTAGGGACAGCTTTGAAAAACTAATGACGCAAACGAGAAAGTACATTATAAAGTCATTATGTTGTTACTCAGCTGCAGAGTAAGTTCATGCAAGTGCCTTCAGCTGAAGCAGCTGCTTTGCCCGTAACACAGAAATTGTGTTTGTTGATGCACAATCTAATTTGCAATCCAGACACTTAAATGATGTTCATTTCCTCATACAGTCATTTCTGGCAGGGTCTAACATTTCTTTGTAACTAGGATCACGAATGCCTTTAACCAACTCAGATATCTAGAAGCACACTGATTAAGATTTATCTTACTCCTCCACCAGGAAGCTCAAGTTAACTGTTATACCCAGATTTATTCTCTCAACTAAGCATGTGAGCTGCCTCCCATTGGCAACCATACCTAACAGACCTAAGTGAGAAAGGAAAAAAAGTGGTATTGTACCTGTTGATCAATATAGTCCTGAAGAATGGAAAACCAGGACTTCTTTACTGATGCTATACCATCACTGAAAGCTTCTTTGGGTCTCCAGAGAATTTCTTTGGGAAGTAAATTGGAATCTTCAAACGACAATCTTAAGAGGTATTTTTCAATTCCATTCTGTTTCCAGAACAAAAAAAACAATGTCATGAGTCTCAGGAATTGTAGTGCAAAGATCTGGATTTAAACACTTATGAAATAGTTTCCCTTCAGAAGTTTTGCTCAGAAAAGGGTTCCCAGTAGCCCAACAATTCAGTAAAGTACTTTAAGAGCATGCTTGATTTTGGGTGGAGGACTTAACCATCTAATTCAGCAATCTGGTCATGCTTAGAACATGTATCAGTGAATTTGTAAACTTTCACTTGCATCCAACCCTAGTTTTACATACCTTTGGGATTCGCAGTTCTGCTGGCAGAGATAAATAATAAGAAGTAAACCGATGATCCAAAAATGGGACTCTCAGTTCAAGACTAAGCAGGGGGAATAAATAGAAAAGATACTGAATTAATCCAACAAGTCATCTACTTACAAATTCCACAGCAGCTAAGCTTTCCCTGTCTTTCACATAAACACCAGGTTCTGCTTTTACTTAGAAGAAATTTCACTTGCATATTTACGACTACCAGATTCTAATTCACCAATTTGTAAAGTGTATGGTCTACACAGATTAAAGACTATGATGTTTTATAATGCCATATGCTGGGCAGTTTATAGTGCCCTGAATTTACAGATTACAGTCCTACAGGATCTGCAACAACCATTGCAACACGTATGCAAAAGCACATTTTAAAAATCCTCTCAGAGAACTACCAAGTCACTCACTAGGAGTGCATCAGCATTTGTAAACATATCACAGAACCAAGCAAGGACTTCTGCTGTCATTTCTGAAATCTACATTTGTTTGTGTTTTCAAGAAACAACAAAAAGGAGCCCTACAGCATTCACACTAGTTCTCTCCTATACCAGTGGCAGATACACACATACAAAGCCTTCCCACTTTTGTATACCACAGCTTCTAAGGACACAGAAGACAACAAAAAAATGACAGTAACTGCATCTTCAACAGAAAGAACCCCTCTCAGTGTGTCTCCTCAAGAGACATTATGCTGTCCAGCTTCACAAGTGAAAGATGTTATACTGCACCCTAGTAATTTCATTGTCTCTTTAGTTTCTACTGTGATAAAAAGCTTCAGCTACCTCAAGTAATACCCACCTTTCCAAAAAAACCCCAAATGAACCCAATACTGAGTATTCAGTAATCAGATACTGAGGGCTCCATTTCTCCATATACTGACAAGATTTGCACTGCAAGTCTTTCCTTATAGTTATTCTTGCTCCTAACTGATAATGGTAATTTCATCCTTTCCTCTCTACTCTTAGTTCCTCTCCCTTTTCTCCAAAAATCTGAACTCCTTAAATTCTGTTTTAATTTGTTAATGAGGGTTCTTTCTTCCTAGCAGTGCTGTGCAGCAGGGACCAAAGGAAAACAAAAGCAGCCAGCATGTGATATTAAACAGCCTTTCAAGTGTGGTGAAAATTTTAAGCATGAAACAAATTATGAGGCAAATGGCAGTTCTCCAGCACTTTACCCAACTTTTTAATAGGAAAGAGAAACATAAGAAAATTGTAAAAAGCTGGGCAAGTCATTTTGTGGTGGGATCAATATACAACAAAAGCTTCCCAATAGCTAAGTCGTTTGCTTTGCCAAAGGTACCATCTTTTTCTTATCTATAGACAGCTTTCCAACATTATTCTCGGTTTAATTAATGTATTTATTTTAGTAAAATGCTTCTGTTTAGTAAAACAATACTATTTTCTACAGCGCTCAATTTGGAGATTCTTTAAGGTATCAGTTACACAGATTGTATACTGATACCTCTTTATTACAGTCAGCTATCTGACTAATGCACATACTTTTCTCTTTTCAGTATGTTGTTTTAGTACTGATGATCATCGGGTTCAAGATTCCTCTTTGTCTAAACCTCCAAAGACCCCAAAGTCAAATACAAGTTTGCCTTCCCTCCTTAACTCTGAATATTTGTATTTCTAATTCACTGCTTCTGTAAAGACCAGTACAGTCCCAGACAAAAAAAATATTTCAGTTGGCAACACAGTGGGCCCTATAGTCACAGATCAGATTAAATCTGGCAGTGTGCTTTCAAATTCCTTCAGGCTACAACTTCATGTTGGCATACAAATCCTCAGCAGCCTTTTCCTGCCTAATCTTCTTTGGTTTTAAGTTATGAGTGCTCAGCATCCAAGGGAATATATTTTACCCATGTGCTGCAGTAGTTCTGTCTGCACGAAGTACATCAAACAGGTAGAGCTCTTTCAGAAGCCTCTCACTCTCTTCTGCAGCTTCCTCGGGAGACGGCGCCTGAAAACAAACACAGCATGGAGCACACAGGTGGAATACGGCTGCACTGAGGCAACCATTGCTGGCTGCCCTACATTTGAATTGTAGGACCACCAAGTGATCTCAAACTCAGCAAAAACTACGTACAAGAAATAACAGTCTCAGGAATTGCTGAAGATTAAGTGTTGGGAAAGATGAAACAGGAAAACCTTGGAAATACGATTGCCTGACAAAAGATTTTGGGAATATGAAAACTACAGGCAACATCGAAATGAAAGCCACTTTTGAAATACCAGGTCTTAGTTACTGAACAACTAGAAAACAATGGTATGGCCACTGAAGTAATCCCCTCTTGATGAAACAATACCCTCTGCTTGCAAACAGGTCCAAGGGTCAGAGCAGACCCTACTAGCTCAGCAGAAGGGGTCCAAAGAGTAGTTTTTAGAAGTTAAGATGTAACACTCTATGGTAATATAAGAACTCTTATAGGCTGTATGTAAATGCTATAGGATTTGTATCTTGTATTAGATTGGTTAGTGACAATTAGAATATTCAGTACAGAAGATGATTTATTGTATTGTAACCAGGACTTCAGACATTCTGATTCTCTCTTCTCTATTCCTCTCTTCCACTTCTACTCTTACTTCCACTCTTGCTCTTACACCCTCTCTCTCTCTCTCACCTGCTTACTCTCTTGGGCCTGCTCAGAGCTGAGTCTAGCAGCTCTGAGCAGTGCCCCAATACCCACGCCCTTTACAATAAACCGACTGTGTCCCAAGACCTGCCTATAGAGATCTCCATCCGTCTACGTCCGGCCGTCCCGACTGAACCCCGAAACCCATAACCTACAATTAAGAAAGCTATTTTTTAGGTCATTATGATGTCTGACATGATCTCTTGGATTTTAAGCCACCCCAGAAGAAAAACTCAACAAATATACAGTTGTGACAACTCTCAAACATCACACCTTGAAATCTCAGAGATGTTCTGTTGAAAGGCAGAACAAGCAACTCAAGGGCATTCTCTATAGTGAATGTACTTACCTTATGGAAATATATATATCCTTGTGTCAGCTCATCTGATCCTTCTCCTGAAAAAATGACCACACTGTCTGTTTTCTTCCGAATATATTTGGAGACAAGATACATACCTTAAAAAAAAAAAAAGGATAAAGTTATTAAAGTACATCTACATACATACATACATACATACAGCTAGTAGTTTTAAATTTAGCATTTTAGAAATTTGTCTCCTACACTGCTTTCTTCTGTAGCAAACAACTAATGTAAAGTAGCATCTCATTTTTACTCAAAGCAACCAACAGCCACACTAAGTTGGTGCTGCAAATATACCTGAACTGTGTATTTACACTTGGCCCTCAAATATATCAGAAAGATGTGTCTACTTAGGATCCTGGGAACACTGGAGGATTCCCGTGGGAGCACACACAGGAGTTGTTCCGACCCAATACGAAATTAAGCATATTAATTCCAGTACAGTGTCGAAGAACCTTTCTAGCCTTGGAGAAAAGCAAAAGTTGATGTTTAACTCTCTGCCACAGAGTTGAACTGGATGAAGCCCTTTTTTCAAATTTTTTTGTAAAGATTTATTTATTAAACAGAATTATGCCTTCCACTCAATGCATCTCTCTGAATGGCACGCTTTTGTAACAAAAGTATTACAAATCTAATGAAAAGGATCTAGTTCATTATTTCTTATGCTAAGCAGCAAATCACAAATTAAAAATGACAGAAAATGTTTGCTCTAATTTTTAAAGAAATGCATTCATTATTTTACATTGCTAAATCCCATCTTCATGGACAAAATTCCACGCAGGGAGTTCAGTTTCGAAAACTGTGCTGCCTATTTGGCTTCATAACTCTTTTGTGACATTTTAGGATGACACAAGGTTAACTGGGTAAAATGCTGTAGCTTGCATTACGCAAAAGGCCCACTGGATTAGGGGCTTTTTCCCTCTTATCAGGCTGGCATTGCTTTGTTAGAAGCTGCTGGTGACTTCCTTCACTTCTTGGAATCAAACATACATTATAAGAACCTGTGTTACTAAACCTATGTTACTAAAGAGCAGTAATAAATACTTCATGTTAGTATTAAAAATACGCAAGGAAAGGGTAACTATGTTATACTATCATAACATTCAATACCTCAGAAAACCTGTGAATTTCCCCCTTCCTCCAAGGTTCATACTTACTAGAGCAGAAAACTTAGACCTGCAGATCTAATGTTTCTTCTTTATGTAACTAATTGTTTTTCATCTCAAAGCTTCAAGAACGGTTCTTGACAGTTGTTTTGTGCAGTCAGGGACTTGCAAATAACTGCTTTTGCCTCAGTGTGGTATCACAGATCAGACTGGGGAGCAGAACTTTGGAATCCCAGTCCCCAGGTTCTGTGCCAGCTAAAGGATCTAGCAGATGAACATGTGGGTTTGCATAAAATTTTATTTGGGTGATATAAACCAAAGATTGCCATTAAAAAAATCTTACCAATAGAAGCTCTTATTGTTGTTATATCGTAGGTTTCCAAGGAGAAGATAACCTCCTCTATTGCCTGAATCCCCTCTTCAGTATTAAGTATTACTTCATGATGTTCACTGCCTATATGTGCTGCCACCTGTTTGCAAGAAGTCAAAACAATGCATCACTTTTCAACTAAAACATTTTATAAACATACATTGTGTTTAAAGAAAACATTTATTGAAAGCACCAGTTCCCTTCTGCTACAGTGAAAATTATTACATTAGATCAAGAAAAGACATTACTTAGCAGCTCTTTGACTTGCACTGATGTGTTCACCAGAGAGAACATCGTCTCCTTAATTACAGTGTTCAATCATGATTGCAACAGACCATCCAGCTGCTTGCCTAAAACATTAACAGAATCTGTAGAGACTCTAAATATTCCAGATATCTGCCCTTAAGGGAAAAAGCAGCACAAAAGTAATGAAAGCCTGCACAGTACCCCAGATGCCAAACGGTTTGTACCAAGCTGTTAATTCAGCAAACTGATAATTAATTTACAATACTTAACATATATACAAATGCCTTAGTATAGGAACCACAGCATGGAGATCTACCCTAAAACCCAGAGGGAGAACTGAGACAAGTCCAAAGTACAATCCTTCTGGCAACAATGCAACAGGGACTCCATCATGAAAGTCTTCCAAATGCAAGAGAAAACAGGTAAGGTTCCAGCTGCCTCTTTTGTAAGATTACGCAGCAAATGTTGTACCAAATGACTTACTGCAAACTGATCTACATCACAGCAATAAATGAATATGCAGGGTTACTATTAATGCCATACCATGAAGTTAGCACCATTAATGTACACTGTTTAGCATTCAGTAGCTCAGAACAAACTGAAAGCAACGCTTAAGATACCTTCCTGGCAGCAAGTAAGTCAGGACTGTTTTCCATTCCAATTGCAAAGGTTTGTAATGGATAATTAACGTTGATTTCTTTCATCAGTTTCAGAAGAATGGCTGCAACCAAACTGGAATCTAAGCCCCCTGCCAACAAAACAAATCATCTGATTAGGTGTTTGAATGATGTCTTGCTTTCCCCTTAAGGAATCTAGATACTGGAATCCTGTAAGTGGGCTTCATTTTTAAGCTGTGTGAAGGTACTTCTCATACAAGTGCACATTTACCTCTTTAATAAAAGAATCAGGCAACTATGATGGAACATCTTCAGTTACAGTTGTTAGTACTTTTGGTGTCAGAAGCATCAGTGGGACTCCTTCTTTCAGATAAACAGAAAGTGTACTGAACATATTGTACCACTTGAGATTATGCCCCTTCTCAGCTCTGATAAAATGGGATTTATTCTTCATTTCAAAACCACTCCCTATCTTCCCCTCACTTACACATTTGATAGCCTACTGATAGGACTATGGATTTTTTTTGTTTGCAGTAAGTAAAAGAACAGAATTAAGTAAAAGAACAAAACGTTTAGTGTAAGGGTTCCACTCTTCTCCAATCATTCTTTTTTTCCCCTCCTCTTCTTTCTAGAGCAGAGTGAAAGGATTTGAACAGTTTGGAGAACAAGCGAAAAATAAAACCAAGAGATGCACAAGCTCCCTAGATGTACTCTAAGGATCCACCTTCTTATTATTGTGAGCTAGTTCTGCTAATCCTTGGCTAGTTCTACTTGCTGTTCTCCTACAAAGTACTGAGCAAAACACAGTACCTGTTTGCCCACATCTGCCTGCAGTTCTGATAAGCATTAGGCAAAACCCTCTTCTCTTTTTTTCCTATTGTCTGCATGTGTTTCTTCAGCTAAGTGCATTAGCAATAATTCCCACCCTGATCCCCTTTGTGGGGATGCTATCTTGTAAAAAAAATATTTCCTTTCGAAATTACACGCAAATTCTGAGAAAAGGAGAGCACAGAAAACAGAGGGCTCAGGATGCGGAAATCAGGAAAATAAAAACCCGAGTTTTCACTGTGAAATTGAAGAATTCCCTCTGTGATTGGAAACAAAAGCAATTCTCTGTGATGTTCCAAGCACACTCAAAATTTTGAAGCACTGAGATACTCTGGTATTATTTATACCAGCACGGGCACTTAGTTTTGCTGCTTCCTCCATGTGCATCTGAGGAGCTGGTGACTGCCTTCTAATTTGATATTTGAAATTTGGGGTTTAAACAAGCTTTTTTACTGAAACTGAGATCTTCCAACTCTGTGTATCTTCCTGTTTAATTTACCTTCTTCCTACTTTTTATGATTGCATAGTAAAGAAATGGTCCAGCAGTATCTCCTAGCCAGTTCTCTCATTCAGATGCACATTTAATAGGGTTCATGACAAATGAATGCAATTACTGTTGCTCAGTGAATGCATGAAAAGCATTTCAGAACTCCAGCCACAAGTACCAAGTGCTACACAAACACAGGAAATAAGGTGTCAGATCCATGGTTACAGAGCCTTACTTCTGTGAAGTACCTCTGTAACACTGAACCATCAGATCACAACAGTGATCAGTTAAGTCAGTGAACAACTTCCTGTACCACAAGCTATTACCTTATCTGCAAAAGAGTGTAGCAAATAATTTTGGTCCAGATGGTCTCCTGTAATATGGTAAATTAAGGAAGTTTAGGATGAAGACTAAAGCAAAGGTGGCAAGTAAGAATTTCACTTCCTCCTGCTTCTGAAACATGCCAAGGCTTTCTTCTAGGTTCAATCTGCACAAAGTGAATGTAATAATTACATTTTCTTTTTAGACACCAACCTAACTCTAAATCTCATGTATTTAAGAATACATTGAGTGATTTTCAATAGGAATACTATATTTATTTGCCTTATTTTAAAATGCTCAGTGTCTCAATAAGCCAAGATCCCAGCCCAGAGTAAACTTTAAAAGCATAAGACTTTCAAGGTATTTGTAAATTGGAAAACTTTATTCCAAACTAACAAGTTCTCTGTTGCCTGTTCTAAAATGCAAATGAAGATTCAGATCCCTTCAGGTACATCACAGCAGAACAGCCAATATATTTTCCTTTAACTAGTAGAGGATGGGGAAAAGAGAGAGAAGGTACAGAATCACTGTGGTTCTTGCTACTTACCTGACAGAAGACAACCAATCCTTCTGTGAGCCATCAAACGTTTTCTAACAGCATTTTCAAATAGAATACGGATGTTGCTTTTCACCGTTTCAAGGTCAAAACCTGCTCAAAAAAGAAAAGAGAAGGGCAAAAAATGTCCAAAAAGTGTTACTTAGACTTTGCAGGATGATGCTAACTAGGAAACAAAGATGTTTGTCTGAATCTCCTTTGATAACAGGGACACTCAAGTCCATCTTTGTACATGACTGCCTACAAAAACAATTCAAAAGTCCCTACATTTTAAAGGTTCTTCCAGGTTGTTTTCTTTCTTAAATGGTACTTTTTAAACCAATCAAAGCTAATTTTACATTCAAAGACTATGATTTTTTTCACTTTTAAATCAGAGTAAAATCTTTGCTGTACTACCTGAAGGCAGAGCTTCCACTGTATCACATGCAACATGGAGTGGTTCATCTTTGCAGCTATGAAATTTTACTAATTCCACTGATGCAACCTTGCCAGAGGGCTTTAAATCCAACACTTCATAATGACCCGGAAGAAATGGTTTCACTTTAGAACCTAAGGATGTTGAATGCTTTAAGTTGATAAGTCCTACACATAAAATGGGAAAAAAGAAAAATGTCAGAGTTTTTGACTTAAAATGGTTAAATTATTCCTCACTCAACAGCCTCTCTACTAAAACTATATACAAATATTTTCTCCGGATCCTAAACCTGGTATTAAAAAAATATCCTTTTGAGTCACCATCAGTCCTGGCTAGAGCATGATTCTGCCTCTGGCAGGATGAGCCATCTCAAGCTGAGGCAGATAGCAGAGAAAGTAAACCAGCAAGTTTTACTAATTGGCAAGTAGCAATTTATCCCTGTGAGCACTAGGAGAGCACTTTTCTAACTGACTACATGATGTCCAGGTCAAAGTATAATATGCTTAAGAGAATCTGAATAACAATTATAAACTAATTTTGAGTTTAAAATTAAGTGTAGCCAAGCTAACAAGGGGTTTGCAATAAAACAACATCATTGTAGTGATTGCTTAATTGACATCTATTTAGTGATTTCAAAACTCATCAGTTCTCAACTGATCTACTCCACTGCTGTTGAATGCCAGGTATCAGACCTGTAGCCAAACCTCATTTCCATTCCCCACGTGAAAGAGGATGTTTTGCACCTGCTGGTCACCTGGATGCCCCTTGAGGACATCCTCAAAAGGGACACAGAATTGTTGTTAGAGAGAATTTGTTAGAATTTGTTGTTAGTGAATTACTGACCAGTAATTCACTGTGATTGTTATAGGACACAGTCTCCAAAACATTCCCTTCCCTTCTTCCTTCCCAAGCAACAGAAATGGTGCAGCTTTTAGTATTACTACATAGTACTACTATTAGAAGAGTCAACATTGGAGTCTGCTAATAAAATAGACAGACAATAAATGGGAGAGAAATAATCATAAAAGTCAATTTTAGCCAAAGTGCCTTTTAGGCACTCCCTTTTGATATTGTTTGGATTTGTTTATGATAGTGCCAAGACTAGAGATAATTACTTCAAAAGAGAGCGCAGTGATGTGTCATCTCAAACAAAAAAAAATGATCATCAAATAAAGTATGTGATTCTGGGAAATTACCCAATGCTGCAGTAAATTTCAGGAGGGTTTCAAAATTCCTGACTTTTACAGATTAGCAGTTCTCTGGCATAATTACTTAGTTCACTACATAACACCAAGACCAAAGTCTAATATAATTTATTGTAGCGTAAGTCTAGTCTAAGTCAATAGACTATGTTTAACTTTGGCCTAACATAAAACATCTTGAATTCAATACTGCTATAACTCCAGAACACAAAGAATTCTCATTAAATAAGCAAGTTATTTTAGAGATATTAAGGACAATTAAACATCTTGGATGTCTTATTTTAATGATGTGTAGCTCTTACACTACTAAGTATAGCTCATATATTACTGAACTTACAGTTCATTTTCTCTTCATACTAAGAAGAAAAGCCTGACAAAGAAGTTTGTCTCCAACAGCAATACCTAAGATTATTTAGGCACTAAACACAACTGGCTTTACCTTTTGCCTCAGAACAGACACCCAAAAATCCATCATCAGTCAGCACCTTAAACAGTGGTCTGACTCCATAGGTATCTCTTGCCAGAAACACTTTTCTGTTTGCAGTGTCCAGAAGGATGAAAGCAAATACACCATCTAGCATGGATGCTGTTTGTTCTATTCCTCCTCTGTTGTATAGATGAAGGATAACCTCACCATCCACTAATGTTTGGAAGTCAAATCCAAACTGCTTCTCCAGCTAAGAAAAAATATAAAGAAAAACATAAATAACCATTTGCAAACATTGGCTGCTTAGTAATTGTTTCATATGAATAATCTTGTATGTCAAATCACACTTTAGAAGTTATATAAATATTTCTGCCAAAGAAGGAAAACTTTTGCGTTCAAAGCTGTACTGGGTTTGTGTGGCCAAACTTTGGTAGTGGAGGGACTACAAGGGTGGCTTCTGTGAGAAGCTGCCAGAAGTGTTCCCCACATCTGGCAGAGTCAATGTCAGGCAGCTTCAGGATGGACCCGTCGCTGGCCAAGGCCCAGCCAATCAGGAATGATAGTAATCCTTCTGTGATGATAACATATTTAAGAAGAAAGAAAAGTTACTGTGCAGATGTAATTACAGCCAGAGAAGAGCGGGGTGAGGATATGTGGAGAGGAAAAGCCCTGCAGACAACCAAGGTCTGTGGAGAAGGAGGAGCAGGAGGTGCTCCAGGTGCCAGAGTTGCAGCCCATGGAGGATCACAGGGATGCAGAGATCCACTCACAGCCTGTGGAGGAGCACCACGCCTGAGCAGGTGGATGCCTGAGAGGGGGCTGTGAACCCGTGGGAGACCCATGCTGGAACAGGGTCCTGGCAGGGGCCTGCCAACCTGTGGAGAGAGGAGCCCATGCTGGAGCAGGTCTCCTGGTAGGGCTTGTGACCCTGTGAGGAACCCATCCTGGAGCAGGCTGTGCCTGGAGGACAAGCACCCCATGGAAGACTGACCTACACTGAAGCAGTCTGTGGAGAACTGTTGCTGTGGGACAGACTCAAGCTGAAGAAGTTTGTGGAGGACTGTCTCCTGTGGGAGGGACCCCACAGTGGAGCAGGGGAAGAAATCTCCTTCAGCAGTGGCAGAGCATCATGTGATAAACTGACCATAACCCCCATTTTCTGTTTTCCTGCTGGGGAAGAAAAGATAGAGCTCAGGAAGGCAGAAGAGGTGGAGCGAAGGGGTTTTTTTAAAGGTTTGTTTTATTTCTCATTATCCTACTCTGATTTTGTTGGTAATAAATTCAATTTAATTTAATTTCCCCAAGTTCAGTCTGTTTTACCCATGACAGTATTTGGTGAGTGATCTCCCTCAGTCCTTATCTCAACTCATGAAACTTAAGTTGTATTTTCTCTCCCCTGTCCACTTGTTGGAGGAAAGCTTTGGTGGGTGCCTGGCACCCAGTCAGGGGCAACCCACTACAAAAATTTTACCCAGGATCATCTCTTAGGCAGTGAGACTGACACTGCAGTCTTAAGCAATTCACATTAAGGCAAGTTTTCAGGGAAACACTTCTATCTGAGGATGTCAAACTGCACTAGCCAGAAGTGCAGAAGCACTGGTCTTCAGAAGCACTAACACAGTTTAAAAAAAACCACCGAACTCAAAACACATAGACACGTGCAACATCTCTGCAGAGTGAAGTACTTTGGAAATAATCTTCGGTTTACTTATGCAGTCACTGCAATTCCTCAGCGTTTTTTTATGCAGAGAATTTCCTTCTGCCTAATCTTCCTCCATTCCTCAAACTAGCCCCTTCACTCTGCCTGTGCATATAAAATGGGGGAGGAAGAAATTAGCCACCAGACTTAAGTCAGACCAACTATTCTTCATGTTCTTCTGGTGCTACTCTTAAAAGTCCTTTCAATACATACAGAACAGAGGGAAAGAGAGGGTTTCATTAAAACTAACAAGCCAAGAAACCCCACAAAAACAATGCTTTAACATTTTAAGTTCTTTGGTTTTAATTGTTACTTATGGGGCAGTCTTAGATCAAATTGAGTCAATGTTAAAATAAGTAAGTCATTACCCTAAGGAAGGCACCTGTTTTACCAATGATCCTTTCCTAGGTAAAGGATTTCAGCCACAAGCTTGAAAGAAAAATCTCATTATAAAGAAAGAGGGTACATAATGTAGTGACAACAACCAAACAAATTCCTGTAGAATTCAGGTGTTGCACAATTAAGGTACCCTTAGGACGGTGCATAGCATGACTGAGAGTAATTCTTAACTGCTTTCAACACAGAAAAACCACAATGCAAAACACTGCAAGTAATACAGACTGTTGGTACAATACATTTCACATGTACTGCAGGGCAAAGTCTCACCCTTCAAACAGCCAAATACTTGAAGACTGGGGAAAAAAATATAATCTCCTGCCTATTCAGTCAAATTCCTAATGACATTACTGATGTCACTGATGTGACTGACTGCAGCCTGACTTGTCTTAAAAAATGCGACGTTAGAGATGTTGTAACATTAGTATTAGAAATGCTATAATCTCTCAGATTATTCATACGTTTCTGATGATACCACACTTAGTATATGATACATTTTACACATTCATTCAGCATGATTCAGAAGCAGACACAGTTTTAAGCTGCTTTATACATCAAATTTGGATGATCTGAATCATCTTGCCAAGTAACACAGGCAGTATGGACATCTCAGCACAGGGACTGAGGAACACTGACAGTGTTCAGCAACAGCATCACATCCATCAGGAACATTTAGAAACTTGAGGAACTAAATAGAGTTGCTGCTTGTTTTGTGCCTGAGAAACTTAGGTGACTCTCAAAAACCCCACAAAAAAATCTGACTTCTGCTGCAGACACCTAAGGACTTTTGTGGCACACTGGAAACATCTCCCTAAGCTTGTTGCTTTTATATAAATACGTAAGCATGCATACTATGCATCACTATATCTTAAGTGACATATCCCATCTAGATTGAGATGCAATAATAAGAATGCAATACCCAACAACTTGGGAGAATTACAACCCAAAACAACTGAAGAGCAAGACAGTCTGAAAGCATTAGTATTATGAAAAGAGAAGAAGGGGAGAAAGAGGCTTGGAATTCTCCTCCCAAAGAGACAATGAGGAATGTGTCTTAACTTTCAACTGAACAAACCTGAAGATGCAAATATTTACTGCCCTTCTTATCAATTAAAAAGCGATTTCTCAGTATTAAAGATTAGGTATGTTGCTAAATAAGCTACCAGATTCATAGCTCACTGAGACAATTTACTTCCTTTTAAATACTAGTTCTTTGCTAACTTTCAAATTTTTTTCTGATATTCTCGTCCAACACATTTTAAAGACGTTCTGAATATCCACTAGTCTTGAAATTGAAAAAAAAAAAAAAAGAAATAATTTTTTTTTAAATTGCCTTATTATGTATACAACACTTACCTGTTTGAAATTGTAGATTTCTCCATTGTAACACAGCCAGAGGTATGGGAATTTCTTCACGCGGATAGGCTGCATACCATATAACTGATCAACAACCGCCAGGCGGTGGAAACCAAAACAGCAGTTGGTGAAACCATTGACGTTCTCAAAACGAAATGCATCAGGACCTCTATGCGCTATCTTCATGGCACTTAGACACTGCACAGAAAGGCATTCATCGCTCCCAAACAGGGCCCAGATACCACACATTGTGAGGCTCTTGTTCTACCTGCAAGTGGAGAACCTGTTCAATAGAGACACAAACACTGTAAGCAAGAGCTGACACTGTGTATTGGGTCTGGCCGGGAGGGAGTGCATTTTCCCCTCAGCAGCCCTCAGAGTGCTGTGTTTTGTATTGGTGTCACAGCACTGTTTTGGCTACTGCTGAGCAGTGCTTGCACAGCATCAATGCAAACCAACACTACCCCCTCATCAGAAGGGGCAGGCAGGGGGCAAGCAGGATCTTGGGAAGCAACATAGCCAGGACAGCTGGCCCAAACTATCCAAAGGGATATTCCACATCTGATGTCTGCCCAGATAAAAACCTAAGGGAAAGAGGGAAAGGAGGATAAAGGGGGAGCAATTACTACATGTGCTGAAGCCCTGCTTCCCAGGAAGTGGCTGGACATCACTTGCTGATGGGAATGAGAGAATAAAATCTTTATTTTTTCCTTTTGCTTGTGCATGATCCTCACTTTTCCTTAAGTAAACCGCCTTTATCTCAACCCGTAATGTTTTTTATTTTTCATTATATTTTCTTGCCCCTTACCCCATCCTGCTGAAGAGGGACTGATAGAGTGCTTTGGTGAGCACCTGGCATCCAGCCAAAGTCAATCCACCACATACCTAAAAACCACAGATAACAGATGTAGGCTATTAATCACTTAACCTTCAAGAGGCCTGATCAAAAGAATAGCAGACTTTACTAACACGAAGTAAAGCCTGGCTTGCTCAAAGTATGATAAGCAAATCTTAGCCAGCAAGAAATTACGTTTCAATTTTACCTTTAGATACAGCAAGGCTGTCTATGACTTTTTTTTTTTTTAATAGAGGACAAATAGAACAAATCATTACTGGTCATAGAGTATGATCCGTTGAAGTAACATCCTCTGAGCAGAAACATTAACCGTCCTTTCAGTTTGTCGCCTTTACATACAAAGGGGGTTTATAACAAAGAGGGAGGCTCTTTAGCAAGACCTGTAGTGACAGGACAAGGGGGAACTGTTTCGAACCAAAGGAGCATAGGTTTAGACGAGAGCTCCCCATCAGCAGCGTAGCAGGCCCCGCTGGCAAAGTTGTGGAGGGAGCAGTGCTGTTGCAGTGGCATGCTCCCCTTAGCACTCTGCTGCAGCCCCGGTGCCTCTGGAGATACACACCGGCCTTGTAGCTCTCTGAACCTAACCCTAACAGCGCAGCTGGGCTGAAGCTGGGGAGCTCCAAATCAAGTGATGTCGCTGGAGACATCAGCCCAACGCGGCCACTAGGGTTAAGGTTCAGGGAGCCACAAAGCCTACAGCTACAGGGACCCTGGGGACGCAAAAGGCGTGCCAAGGGGAGCGCGGCACTGCAACAACACTGCTCCCCCTCCACATCTTTCCTATCTGGACAAGCGATGGCGCTGCGGACCTCAGCCTCACCACATGGAGCTGGGCTTTCCCACCATCTGGAGCGTCCTCCTGGTAACCCACGGTCCCCGGGCGCCAGCGGACACCCAGGGCAGGATCCCTCCGCGCGCGCACCCGGTCCCCTCGGGCCCCTCCACACGGCCGCCCCCTCCTCCAGCGGCTGCCGCGCATCCCGGGCCCGCCGCCTCCTCGCCAGCCGGCGGCAGGAGGCCGAGTACTGCGGCAGCTCCCCCGGAGGCCCCCGACGGCAGCCCCTCCGCCCGGCCCTACCCGGCACGGCCCCGGACCGCGCCCGCCCCGCTGCCTCACCCGGTGCTGGCCGCCGGCGCACGCAGAGCCGCCGTCCGTGCCGCGGCGGAGGATGGAGGAGGCGGCTCCCGCCAGCGCCGGCTCCGCCCCCGCCGCCAGCTGCTGTTGAAACACGCCGCGAAGTTTCATCATGCGCCTCCTTGTCCTGCCGTGCCTGCTGGCGGGGCGGGGGGAAGTACGGTCGGGCCCGCACCCGTAGCCGTATCTCCATCTGCAGCCGGCCCGGGCCGCCCCGCGGCAGGGCAGGAGCTCGCAGGCCGAGCAGTGCCGGCTCCGGCACCTTCCCGGGCCGCTGTGAGGGGAAGCGTACGCCGGCAGGCACCGCTGGGCGCTCTGGGTATTGCGGGCTCAGGCGGGCGATTTGTAGCTATCAGAAATCCTGTCCCTGCAGGTCTACTCCGAGGCGTGCCTTGTGTGGTGTCCAGGGAGAAGAGCTATGGCACTGCTTTAAAGCTCCTTTATTTGGTTTGAGAGGGGTGAGTGCATGCGAAGCTCACACCTTTGGAAGCGTTTGCCGAGGACGTACGATTTTCTGTGCAAAACTAAGTTCTGAATCATAGACACGATGGGTAAAACAGGATCTTGGTGCTTACCTGAACTTCGTTATTGGACCGTTTTGCCTATTTGTCTTGGAGAGTGCTAAAGTAAATGAAATTCAACTCTGAATATTAGGATGTGAAGTCCTAAATATAAACCCGAATTCTCCATGTATACTTCAAGAGAGCAATTAGTAATTCACATGCAGTGTGCTTTCATAGGCAGCTTTAGTGGAGTTACTGTAAAACTGCAGTGCTGTGCATGAAGTTCTTCAGGTCATGCAGTTTGTCAATAGTGAGTGTGATCTGTGTGTAGAATTTTAAAAGGACCTTTAAGAAGCCATTAAAAGGATATTTTTAGGCTTCAGAAAGAAACATCTATTGAAGAATCCTGTGCATGAGAAGTAGAATCCAGTGCTGATCAGGAATAAATGTAGGACGTTTCCGTTCTGTACAACTTCACCTGAACTCAGGCAGCCTGCATATGCCATGTGTGCAGTTCCTAGAGCTGTGCACTGCCTGGAAGGGCAGAGTTAAAGTGTGTGCAATGGCACATGGAGTCACCACTCACAGAAGAGGAATGGTTGTGCTGAGGAACACCTTATATCCTGAGGTTTTTTCCAGAGATCGAAATGTCACTCTGCATTTTGGAAAGCTACAGGAAATAGTAGACAAACCTTGTACTAGCTTAGGTTGTTTTGGGGGGTTGTTTTTTTGTTTTTCAGAGGCTTTTGTAAGCAGCCTTTCTTTACATCTTCTTTTCCCCATGCAGAAGAGATTTTTGGATGGGTCTGCTTAGGCTCAAATTGTGGTCTGGGCATTTTCATTGATGGTTCATAACTGTTGAATTCCTGGTTCATAGCTAGGTCTGATACAGTGCTTTATGATAGTAAGTCACAAACCATTTGCTACAATAAAAATCTTTTAATGGAGAAACCGAAGCGGGGAGAGTGAGAAGTGACTTGCAGAAAGCGACTTGGTAAGGCTGGATAGGCACAGCCAGGGTAGAGTAAAACCTCCCAAGTCCTCATTAAAGTCCTCATTAAGCCTGCATCCTTAGGGTGCACTGGGTAACAGCCACATGTTTATCCTACCTTTTACTATCACTTCTAAAAACTGGGGATAACAGGGATAACTGCTGCATTTAACTATGTCTTGCATGTTTAATGCCAAATTTTAATGAAGTTGATGGTGTTATATATAGGACTATTGGCAGAAATACTGCACACGGTCTGTTTTTTAATATCGACAATGTTAGTGTTTGGTAGTTATAAAAGTGCAAGAAAAAACTGATATGTCCTTGGCCTTTTCTCTACTATTGTCAAGTAGCCCATTATAGTCTGCTTATATTAAGTCTCATTCTTCAATATCCAGTCTTTTCTTTCAGCATATCCACAGACAGCACTAGATGTAATTACACCTCTCTCACCTGTGTTCTTCTCAAGTCACATCTTCCCTCTCAGTTTTCTCATTCCTGCAGACATTATCATGTGTAATAGTTTCTCCAAAGCATTGTCTTCTCCACTCTACTCCTCTGAAGTTGATTTTTCCTTACATTTTTGTTGAAAGAAATTTAAATTGCTTCTAGCTGTGTTGAGAGAACAGGTTTGCATGTAAATATTGGATGCCATTAGTAGCTAGGAGACCTTCCGCTTTGTGAGGTGTGTTTAGTACTTGAGAATAACCACCTGGCCACAGACTAAAACCATTTAATAATGGCTGAAAAACCAGAAAGTAAGAAAGTTCCTGTTTAATGAATTAGGCAGTGCTTGCATTAGTTTTGTTTCTAGTTAGCTGAGATGAAAGGCTAATAGGTTTCTCTGAAGGCAACAGGTGAATGAGTAAAATGTCAACGTTAACAGTTAACCCAAAGCTAACAGGTTTACAATTTGCAATTAATACAATGTAGAATGAACTGGCACAGCCTCATGACTTACACTGGTCATTGTCAGCTCAGCTCTCATCTGAGCATTTCTCATAAATGAAGGCTGTGCTCCTCATTTTGTCCCATTAAAGATGAATACCTTTGCTGCATCTGTTGGATGTGGTGCCATCAGCATGCTTGGAAGACTGGAAATATCTAAGTTCTGTGAGATTAGTAAAATGTGTTCGGAGAGGAGACAGAACTGAGGGAAAGGGGAGAAGTGGAGGCTGTGCTTAACAAAGGCATATGGTGAAGGTCTTTTGCTTTCACAGCAATGATTAACAGATTATCAGCCTGTGGTACCGAGGGTTTTACAGGGCATAGTCCCCTGAAGATAGCCCTCATGAGATGGATTTTTGCATGAGAGAACACATTCCAGTTGGTTTTGTCATTGTGGCTCTCCCAGCTCTCTGCTCCCATCCTTTGCTCTCACTGGAGCTGTGCAAGAAAACAAGATCTGAAGTGGAAAACAATGGCAAGACTCAAATATTAGAGAAAGACTTTCCCTTTTCTGGCATCATCCAGTGCACATTCTCTGGAGTTTCTCAGGCAGGAATTGAACGTCTTTTGCTGACAGTGAAAGTTGCCACAAGTGGATTCATGGGCCAGGTCATTAAGATGGGCAGGACTGTAAAACACCCGAAATTCTATTTGTGTGTCTCAGCACAGCCTTGCACCAGCTCTTTGCACAGAAATTACTAGAGAAGAAGCATTCTGCACCCTACCAGGGCACCTACTTAGTCATGGACTTTTTGAAATACTTTATCACCAACAATTTGAGGGAAATAAAAATAATGCTGTTTTTGAAAAATTGAAGATTTTGGCTGTGGGAAGGAGAAGGATGTATCTTGTCTACACTTTCAGGACTCCCTTTGCAACCAGTATCCATTTTTAGCTTGGACCAACTACTTGGACCAACTGCTCTCAATCTGACCTTGAGCACATCCCAAATTGTAATAGCAAGACTTGTCTTTTCCTTCTCCTAACTTGTGTAGTAATGGAGGTGTGGGAATAGGCAATTCCAAGTTTCCAGATGCCTCAAACTATCCTTTTCAGCATTCAGTGACTGAATGTTTTCTAGGACAGGGACTTAGCTTGAAAGCAGAAGGGTGTTTCTTCTAATGGAGCTACACAGAAAGATCCATATACCATGGTGGCATTGGCAGCTCATTATACTGAGATAGATCAGTGGTGGGCAGGGCTCAGGGAAAGGTGGAAATCAGTTCTTCCTCCCCAGTCACATGGATTGACATAAACAATATATCTCATACCTGGCTATCTTTCAAATATAGAGGCTTGTTGGATACATGTACATTCACCTGGCAATAGTTGTAGTGACAGGTGTTCTGCTAACACATCTGACATTTGAAATGCATGTTTGTATGTCGAGGATATGCATATGCAGAAAGCAAAGGCCTTTGCCTATATTGGTTTTCCTTCCCCAAGAGATGGTACGCTGTGTGCTCTTAAAGTCTGAGTGCTTGCACTCAAATTCTCAGGCAGAACCATACTTTAATTCCTGAGTAGAGTAAAAAATGAAAAGAGAAACTGTCAAATTCAAAAGCTGTTTGAAGATCCGTAGCTTGAAGTAAGGTAGGCTCCCATTTGTATCATTTAGTCTGGCTTTTATGCAGAGGGACTATATCACATGCCAGCAAGCTTGCAGCTTTTAAATAACTTACTGACCTAGCAGAGCTCTTTGTTCCTTTAATTTTGAATTTGTTTATTTTTCCTGTTTTTTCTCCTCTGTTCTTTTCCTTTCAAAGACATTTAAAGGACATACAGTCTACTTGTCTTCCAGACAAAATCTTTTTTCTCATAGTATAAAAAGTAGTTGTCCCACTGGGAGTTCCTGTTGCTATAGTCTCTCTTTCCTTTTTGTTTTCTTCCTGCTTAATTATGTTAAGCTTCAAAACAAATAATACTTGCTCTGACCTTGGAGTTAGAGAGGTCACAGCACTGCTGAGTGTTGAAAGAAAATCTTGTCTAGAGTCCGGGCATTCAGGACTTCGGTTAAGTACTTGGAAGGCACGGCTAGTGCACCAGTAAGGGAGAACACAAAGTAAGGTGATTTGTTATCGCCTGCACAAAAGACTAAGCATTTTTCACTACTGCTGCATCCTTTCTTTAACATCCCAGCCCTTCCATCATCCCCTGTGTTTCTTAGCACAGACAAGAAAGAGCTGTTTGCCATACAGTACACATGGCAGGCATGGCATATGGCACACCAATGGCTCTATTGTCCAGGCCCAGGACCACAGAGGAATGAAACATTGCTGACTTTAACTCAATAGTGGTCTTGGCTAGTGAGGAGGACTCCAGTGTAATTTATTCTCTTCCTGGGGAGGGGGAAATGGAAACAAACCACAAAACCAAAGCACTATATATAGATATACATATATTTATATATATGTGTGTATATATACACATACATGCTTTTTTAACGACTTACAGAATAAGAAAGAAAAATTAGCTGTCTGATATTGACTCTGCAACATAAACCAACATAATTCTCTAGGGATTTTAGAACTATAATGGTAAAACTAATTTAAATTCTGGTTCTTTTTCATATAGTAGTAAAGATTAAGTGTCAGCTGAATTAGCATTTAAACTAACTCTTGCAGTCAATACAGCAGGATTAACACTGCAAATTACAATCTTCAGTTCACTTTTTCGTTGTAATTCGCCCATTGTGAAATTTTACCCTGTTCAATAGATGTTTTGTTTAATACAAGATTTCTTTTCACCTAGAATACGGCTAAATTCACCTGTAAGAGAGATGGTTAGCTGTTATAAAACTGTAACAGCTAAACTCATGCTTGAACATATATAATTGAGTTTTAAAATACACTGATACATATTTTTTCAGCTGGAATAAATGGGCATAATTTTAATGAAAAGTTATTTTGACACCCTCCATTGTGCTCCTTTAGTCTTTTAAAGTGTATTTAATGTTGTGATTTGTTTCTGGAAGACAAAAAAAGTGTTCAGTAAAACGTGCTAAAAAGGCACTATTATGTTCTCCTAAATCCAGTTAAGAACAATAGAGGAAGAAAAGTTATTGGACATTATATGAGAATATTTTTAAAGAAAGTTAGATGGTCTTTGGTTTATAAAAGATTGAGAAACTATTCTAGAATCTATGACTGTAGCAGCTCTTTCCCATCACTAGGTCGAGCTACTACCTCAAAATGAGAAGCCATCACCCTGCTAGTACTGTTGTTATCAGAAATAGAGGTGTAGAACAAATACACCAAAGGTCTGCAGTAAAATAATTAGACTGGCAAATGTAACCTTTGCAGTGTGGAAAATAAACAGCTGCACTACCACACACACTAAGTAAATTATTTCTGTAAAAGAAAAAAATTTAATAATGGAAGTAATTTCCCCCCATTTTCTCACAGAAGCACACACTAAAATAGAGTTCATTTCATGGCATGTCTTACTAATTGTATTAAATCACCATCACTGAATTCTTCAAAGGTTATATAGTTATTATAGCTACTTGCTCTCACTTTCTACTAGGAATTGATTCTGAATTCTTTACAGAAGTAAACTTCTGGTGTTGTTACTGCTCTCATATAAACAGTAAAATCTAATGTCTCTCCTCCCAGTTCTTTCCTAGCTAGAAACTAACAACAGATTTAATAAAAATAGCTTTGTCTTTTTACATACGAAGAGAATAAAGAGATGTCTTCCTGATTCAAATCCAAAGAAAACCAATTCCAAAGAAACTCAAAATGCAGTATCCATTCAAAAGGATTAAAAGAATTAAATAATGAATGATTGCAAAGAAGAGTTAGTTCTGCATTCTAATTCTTACTGAACAATATCTCATGTCTTACTGTGGATGCCAGATAAGAATGTGTTTTCCAGTATTAATGCCAACATTTTTATGAAGCTTTCTTTCCCAAAGGAAAAAGCCAACTAAAATCATCTATCAATTCTCATATAAATACAATTATATAAGAATTATACTTTATAGCAGCATTACTTTGAATCTTGTTTTAGTTGACAGCAACCCTCAGAACCTCTTTGCTTTTGCCAGGTACCAGACGGGCAAATGAAAGGATCTATCTGCAAGAGTTGGCTACTCCTCAATCTGTTCTGAAATTTATCTCTCTTATTAGAGTTTTTATTATTAGAGAATGCATTTTTTTATTTCTATTGTAGGATTTTTCAGATGAAATATCTGCACTTGTCCTGGCTAACTTCTAAGTTGTGTACATGTGTTGGTTTAAGACAGCCTGGTTTTTGGTGGGGGTGAGAGAAAAGCTGCTCGAAACTTCTGTGCCTGGCACAGAGCCAGTCACTGAAGGCTCTGACTGTGGCCAGGTTACTAGCCCAAATAGACGAGTTGGTAATGCCTCTGTGATGACGTATTTAAGAAAGGAACAAGTGCAGGAAGCTCTCTCTTTTCTCCTCCTGAGGGGTGGTGAGGTGGCTGCTGGGACCCCTCCTGGCACGGGCCGCCGGGGGCTGCACAGCCGGGGCCATCCTAAGGTTTGGACCACATGGCCAGGGCCCTCAGGTGCCGGCGAGAACCACGCGGCCAGGGCCGGCCCTGCAGTGCCAGACGCGAGAGACATGGCGAGCAATTCCCCAATGCAGAGCCCAGACAAGAACAACCTCTCAACTGCAACTTAGAGAGACCAATTTTCTTCCAAGTCAAAGAAAAAGGAAAAGTGAGGACTAGTGAGGAAAACCAACATGGCGACACCGAGGTTAGTGATAAAAAGGAGAGGGAGGAAGTGCTCCAAGTGTCAGAGCTGAGATTCTCCTGCAAGCCATGGTGAGGCCTATAATACAACAAAGTGTTTCCCTGTAATTCATGAGGTGCATGGGGGGTTGCAGAGATCCACGTGCAGCCCGTGAAGAAGAGTACTCACACTGGAGCGTGTGGATGCTGAAGAGTTGTAATTTAGTGAGGAACTCGAACAGAGAGAGATGACCTTTGCTTTTAGAGATGGAGGAAGAAAACGTTCACTTCCAAACTAGAACAGCTCATCCTTAAAAGACTGAACCCCATGAACTAACATGACCCACGCTAGGCAGTTATGGGAAGACTGCTTCACCCGTGGGAGGAATTCACATTGCAGCAGGTTCAGGCGGGACTGTTGCTTGTGACAGTTAAAACCACGCTAGAAAAGTTTGCAGAGAACTATCTCCCGTGGGAAGGATCCCACAGCACAGCAGGAGAAACTCTTTTCCTTAAGCATACTGAAGAAAGGCTTTTAAGAAGTGAAATACTGACCAAAACCCCATGTTTTGTTTCCTTGTGCAGCTGGTGGAAAGAGGGAGGGACTGAGAAAGAAAGGTGTTCTGAAAGTTTGCTTTTGTTCTCATTACCCATTTTACTTTTAATTCTGTGAATAATAAATCTTCTTTATACTGTTTGAGTTTTGAACTTGTTTTGCCTTAAAGTTTTTTTTTCAATAATCCTTATCTCAACTCATGAAAATGAAATCTTAGTTTCCCCGCCTCTGCTTGACTATAGCAGGGGAAAATGAGTGAATAGTTCTTCATGTGTGCCTGGCTTCAAACTGCAACAATGCATATGTAAAATAAATGGAAAAACAGTTATCTATACAGAAATATATCAGCAACAAGAATAAAGAGAGACATTTTTCTTAAGTGCTTAAATAAGGCTTACGGGGCTATTTCTACAAGTAAATCAGGGCCAGAAAATAAATTCAGGTATGGGAGGCTAATTATTAACACACTCATTGGTGTGACTTATGACCCTGCCAAGTAGTATTTCCTTAAGAAAATCTCTGGGCAAAGTAATAGAGTAACACTTGCCAAGTGTTATTTCTAAAGAGCAGTATGGTCAAGGCTGAGGTTTTGGTCCATCCAGTGGAATCCCAACAGAATTCCTAACCCATCATTGCTCCTTCATGCTTGCCGATCACATTCTACAGCACTGAAAATGAATGTCATTTTCTCAGTTTCATATGAAAATCTCATTCTGATGGGCTGCAACATGGCTTTCAATTTACTTCGAACTGAAAAATTGTGAAATATTTCTGTCAATGATTGGTCCCTGGCACTGTTTCATCTAGAGAAACATAGCTGTAGCCCAGAGCATTGTGAAGTGGGCTTTGGGGCAGGTCTGCAAGCAGGATAGAAAAATTGTGACAAGTGCTTTTCTTGCAGAGTCTCCAGAATGAGCCTATTACATTTTGTCTGGTATTTCCAATGAAAATACAAAGACATTTAATTTTTTAAAATTTTGATAATGAACGAATTCTCTTTACTTCAAACTTTTTAAAGTATTCTTTAGAATTTCCCATTTTATCAAGATCCAGTGATTAATTCCTTATTCTGCCACTTGAAATGGACAACCTGAGTTTTTGGCACACGCTGAATACTAATCTACACTGAATACTAATCTGGAAGTTCACAATGGCTTGTTTTAAGTCAATTATTTGTTGCAAGGAGGTCTGGTTAGCAGGAACAGCAGCATAAAGATTGTACAATTGTTTAAATGAAGACAGTACTTCTAACTTCACTGATCAGCAATGTGTATTATTCCACTCCTGGTGGTTCCTCTATTGTTTGTGCAAGAAACACAGTGACTAAAGTTCCGTATCAGAACAGGATGTCAGACTTTTAGCCAGCAGGTGTTCTTATGGGTAAAAAGAAGGTGGAGTGATACACTCGTACTTCTTTATTATATTACAGTTTATCTCACACAGCAATCTTACCACAGTAAATAATTTACTTTTACAGCTCCATACATTGTTCTGACTGTTCCGGACACCCCAGCATCAAATTAGTGCGTCCTGCCCCAAGTAAAGTGGGCAAAGGAGTGGTGGTAAATTGAAACTCCATTCACCTTTCTAAAGGCCTTTGTTCTGTTCTAGGAATTAGGGTTGGCATGTGTAATACTCAAACTTGATCTGGTCCAGTGTGCTTGCAACTACAATTTATGGGTTCCTAAGTGGGCACAGAATGGGTAATAGGTTCTTTAGAGAATAATGGCCTTGCTAAATCTGAATGTCAAGTTAGTGAGATCTTTTATAAATAATATTAAATGCGTAAGGCATTCAGTTTAATCTGGTTGTCTGATCAAATAGGAGTGAAAAGAAAACATGAAAGTAGCTTTCGGTCAAAATACATGGAAATTACTTATATAGTATATATTTTTATGGTCTTGCTGATGATCCATAAAAGCAATGGCATAAATGGACTTAATATAAGACCATTTAAAATGAAACAAAATGTTAAGAAGGCATGATTCCTTAACAGCCATTAGCTTGTAGAAAGCTATCTGCAGAAGGCAATCAGTTTCACCACAGATATATATTGGATACCCAATTACATATTTAAATGGTATGTAGTCAATTGCCAAATTGCAGAGCCTCACAGTAGCTGTTGCATTTTTCCTTCTTCCGTAACTTTGTGTGAGCTTTCTTATCTAGAAACCTGTGTTCCCAGACTCCTGCACGTGGAAATGGGGGGAGTTGAAAATAGTAGCTGATCTGTGAAAGGGCTTTTATGGTAGGTCTGTACTCCAGAGTGCTCTCCAGAGGGTGTAAGCATTAAAATGCCCAGACAACTATCTCATGGAGACCTACCTAGTGATGAGCAGAAGGATTAAGGGCCTGCTACTCTGCTTTTGCCCTGCTCAAAAGAGTCTTTATGTTGAATATGGCTGGCCCTCCTATGTGGGGAAAGATGTCATTCTTTGTATTTACTGATATGAAGACCAAAGTGATTGATTCCTTTTTAAATTAAAATACCAGAAATTTAATTTCCCTTTCATTTGTTCCCAGCCACATGTGCCAGTAGTGTGGATCTCCTTGCCATATTACTGTGATACAACTGTGTCCCCCAACACTGCTGGGGTTTCTCAGCTGAGAAGAACCTCCCATAGCAGTAGCACGTTTATATAGAAAGGGACTGTGGTCAAGTACATCTGCACATCCTGGAAGCAAGAGAGAGCACCAGGCCTGCTCCCCCTTCTGATTCAGAGCAAGAGAATGGCTTTTCCTGGATCATCCACCCAGAGGCAGCGTGTTGAGCAAAGCAGTGCTGCACAGAAGCTGTGGAAGTGTTTGTTACCATTACACATGCAAGGCGGTTCCTTGGAGGGCCTGTTTCCTTACCCTGAACTGTAAGAGGTTGCTGACAGAGAGTTGTAAGAGACACTGCTCACCTCTCCCTGAATGAAAAAAAAATAAACCAAACAAAAGCTGCTTGTATGTGTGGCATGTAAATATCTCCATAAAATATTAAACAGCCATTACAACATGGCCAAACCAGTTCACATTTGTTAAAGCAAACTTTCTGTACCAATATTAAGAGGCAAGCTGTAGCTTTTGTTAAGTTACACCACATCCTACCTTCTCTCTGAAATTTCCCTTTCAAACTAGCCTAACAGAGTGAAACAGCTCAATGAACATGTCAGTATGAAAAAAGTGTAGCACTTCATGCATAAATTTATGGCTATGTAATATACATGGGCCACAGTCCTTGATAGAGGAACTCCTGTGATGCAAGACCAGGCCTTAAAGTTCACCAGGAAAAATGGAAGTCTTGTATTCAGCTCAGACATGCTGCATTATCTGTAATATAAAACAGTTTGAAAACTTCACTTAATCTATTTTGGAAATTTAAAGCATGCACTGGACATGGGATGGACAGTAATTCTATCCAGATTTGGTGGGGGTGAAAAAAAGGGAAACAAGAAGACAGACACATCACTTTTTTTTTGTTTGTTTTGCAGCCTTTGCAGTTTCCATTGTCTTTGTTATTGTTTATTGTTGATTTTCTTAATGCCACTCAAACTTCTTCCCCACAAGAAGCCTGCCCTTTCTTCTGATGAAACTAGTTCAAGAAGATACTATTCACCAAGTTGCTTGTAATTTTTATTTAAAGTGGATAGCAGAGTGGGATGGCGTGGGAATGAGAAACTATGACCTGGAGTAATATGGGACATGGGAGCTTCCTAAACTGGTACAAAAGCCAGCATCTCCTGAATGACTCGAGGCCACACTTTGAGCGCTAGGTCCAGCTGTAGGTCCCTCACTTCAGGAAAGACATTGAGGTGCTGGAGCGTGTCCAGAGAAGAGCAACGGAGCTGATGAATAATCTGGAGAGTAAGTCATGAGGAGCAGCAGAGAGAGCTGGGGGTGTTTAGCCTGGAGAAAAAAAGGATCGGGGAGACCTTATCACTTTCTACAGCTGCCTGAAAGAAGGCTGAGGCCAGGGGAGGGCCATACTCTTCTCCTAGGCAACCAGCAACAGGAGAAGAGGAAGTGGCCTCAAGCTGCACATGGGGAGGTTCAGATTGGACATCAGGAAGAATTTTTTCATGGAAAGCGTTGTTAAACATTGGAGTGGACTGCCCAGGGAGGTATGGAGTCACTGTCCCTGGAGGTGTTCAAGAAATGACAGGATGTGGCACTTAGTGCCATGGTCTAGTTGACAAGGTTGTATTCGGTCACAGTTTGGACTCAGTGAGCTTGGAGGTCTTTTCCAACCTAAATGGTTCTGTGATTCTGTGTGACCCATCATCCAGAGAAAAAGAAGTAAAAATAGACATGAAAATGGAGATGAAAGGGCACACCCCTGAGGCAATAATTGGAGAGAGGGGAGACAGAAGTAAACTATACAGATCTACAGCTGTGAGGAAAACCTATGGTTTGGACTGGACCCATAGAGAGGCTGGAGGAAGGATGAAGGGGAGAGGGAAAATCAAGAACAGTGTGTGCAGTGACCTCCATTTACAGAAACACTAGTGGCCCTCAGCATGGACCAGTTCTTCTCCACACGTACCTGCACCCAATACTTGAAAAAACAACACACACACAAAAAAACCCCCTCAAACCCAAAACATACCACAACACAAACCTTCTATCTATGAACAGCAGAGCTCCATTATCTACCTAGTGCTTGCAAAATGCTATTCTTCAGTTACACTATAGTGAAAAACACCTTCCAAATCTACAATTCCTCTTATTTGATGTATTTTTTTCCTAAGGAGACCACCGAGAGAGAAACGTCAAGAGCTGTTGGAAAGGTAGGCAGCGTTCGCACGGGGGGATGAGGAGCGATTGCAGAGGGCTCGGTATCCTAGCAACATCCCTTGCAGTTGCTTAATGGTATTTTGCAAGAGCGGCGGCTCCAGACCGGCTGAAGTGAGGGGAATGAGGGGCTGGAACGCAGCGGAGCTCCGCAGCCCGGCCTGAGCGCCCGGCACAGCCGCTTCCGGGCAGGACCAGGCAGGCGAGAGCGAGGTAAGGCGGTGGACAGCGCTGCCCGCGGCATTTCCCCGCTGGCCGTGCCCGGGGAGGCACCGCCGGAGCGCCGCGCCGCTTACCGACTGCTGGGAGCTCCGGGTAGCCGCCCCTTTGCGCTCCTCTGTCCCTCCCGCGCCCTCCCCTTCCCCCCGGGACACTTTTCCCCCACACCCCTGGAAGTCCTGGCCGAGCCACCGAGCGCAGCAGACAGGCCGACCACCACTCTCACGCTGCGGCTTCGGCCTGGGGCTCCCGTCCTCGCCCACCGCCGCGTGCCGGGAGCCGCGGGCGCTACTCGCGGCCTGGCCCGGCGACGTGGACGCGCTCTCGGCGGACGGGGAAGGAGGGGCGGATTCCCGTGGCTGCACCGCGCAGGGCGGACGGAGCGGGCGGGGGCGCCGCGCTTCTCCCGCGCCGGGAGCGCAGCGGACGCGCGCACTGCCACGCGGCGGAGCCACCGCCGCGGCGGGAAAAGGGTTAAACCCGCGCGTGCCGCGAAGGCCACGCCCCCGAGCGGCCCG
>NW_024581137.1:33580744-33615070 GCF_017639235.1 Corvus kubaryi | reverse complement strand
AGGAGGCGCGGAAGGTGTCTTCTCCCTGCGGGGACGGGGCGGGAGGAGGCGCGGAAGGTGTCTTCTCCCTGCGGGGACGGGGCGGGAGGAGGCGCGGAAGGTGTCTTCTCCCTGCGGGGACGGGGCGGGAGGAGGCGCGGAAGGTGTCTTCTCCCTGCGGGGACGGGGCGGGAGGAGGCGCGGAAGGTGTCTTCTCCCTGCGGGGACGGGGCGGGAGGAGCCGACCGGGGCGCTGCGTGTCACCCCGGCGGCGGGAAGGGTGCCCGCGGCTGCAGGGACAGCAGGTGCCCGGCTGTATGCCTGGGAAGGAGAGGCGCCAGAGGAGGGGGTCTCCTTGGAAAAGCGCGAGTCCCTCGGAGCCCAGCGGAGGGAGCAAGGTGCCCGGGGAGCCGGGAATCGCTGCTCCCGCCTCCGCAGCGGGGACTTCCTGGGCGGACGTCCGTAGCACGGGCTGGGTTGGGAGAGGTCTGGGAAGCCGTGCTTCGGGCACGGGCACTTGTTGCCGAAGGACGGTGTCAGCTTTTGGAATGAGGAAGGAGGTTGCCAAATCTTCCTTCTAGCTCACCGCTGCTGTGGATTGTTACCCGTCTCGTTTCAGTGCAGTTGTTGGTCTCCTATACCGAAATACCTGGCTTTGATGGTTTGTATTTTTTGGTAGAACAAGCAGGTATTTTTTTGATGGGAAGAGTTGCTCTCCAAAGAAATGCTCACAACATTAGATATTTAAAGAGGAAGGACATGATCTGTGCTTCGTCGATAGGAAACTGCAGCAGCTCACAGAAATCCTAGATGCAGACAACATTAGCAAATGCACAACTTGTGCGTATAGCTGCATTTCAGAAGCGTATGAATATACAGACCATCTAGCAATAAATGTAACTTAAGGAGCAGAAGGCCTGTTTGCTACTAGAAAAAACTATGTTTTTTCTACATTTTGATCGAGTTATTCTGATGCGTTGCTTGACTGTTAAGGACATGGTGGTAGAGATCGATTTCATTGCTAATTATGCAGCTCGCAAAGGACATTTACACTGTTTTATCATGAGGCCTCAGAGCTTCCCCCTTGCTTTCTAAGTAAGGGATACAAGAAAGAATCAGCTCTGTATGTGGGTTTAACTTAATCAAATCTTAAAGTGATTATGGAATGATACTGGGATAAACATGTTTAAAATTGGAGTTATGTTCTGCATTCTTTGAATTTCAAATCCCAGATTTGATGGTTGAATTTTTTTTTTTCGGCCTTATGTTGTTTTGGGGTTAGGGTATTTCTGTTTGTTTGGTATTTTGTTTAATGTGTTTCTCTAGATTGTCCAAGTTTGTGTGAAAGTATTAATTTTAAATGTCGTTGGGTTGTTTTCTTTTGGCAGTGGGACCAAACTCTTACGATATATTCATATTGCATGGTTTTTCCCTAAATTTCCATTGGCTCAAGAAAGAGACCTTAAAGCCCTTATTGAAACAGCTAGCAGAGTGAGAGCAGTAATTTAGATTAACATGTTCAAAGGCTCACCAACGGGATGCACAGAGACACGGTGGGGGCAGGTGGGACTCCCATAGTCTCATCAGAGGAAGCAGCCCCTGGTTCTGTCACTGAGGAGCCACCAGCCCCATTGCCCAGGTGTGACATGCAGGAAGAGAAGTCACCAGGAAGGCTGTCTGGTACAGCTCACAAGATCGAGGGTGCTAACTGCCTAGAAAATATGGGGCATATGGGATGCAGGGGAAAAGCATCTTGTGACTGTACAAAATTTATGGGGTGCTCCTGGGAGGGGGGACTAAAGGAAGGTGTTTCAGGAGGAACAAGTATGGGAAAATAAAAGGATTAGATAAAGGGCCTGGTCAGTTAGAAGCAAGTGGCTGGTCAGTATGTTTGACTGTGTTCTGGGCCAGATTGCCACAGCCTGTCCTCTTTTCTCATTAAGGTGCCTTTCTAACCATTTTGCTATGCGAGAGGACTCTGCCATATTCTCAGGTGCATACTGAGCTCTAAGTGCCAGCAACTGGAGATGCACAGTAAGTTGTAGGGACCTCTGTGTCCGGTGTGCCAGCAGCTGGAGGGACTGGAGTGAGTGAGGGCCTAAATGCCCAGCAGCTGGAGTGGGAACTGTAAGCCACAGAGGCTTGTGTGTCTGCAGTGCCCGTAACTGGGGAGACTGGAGTGTGTGAGTATGGTCTTGCCAAGAATGCCAGTGTGTGGTTGCTAGTTAGTAGGATTAAGAGGTTTGGGAGCCATGTTTTGAGGCAGCTGTAAGTGTGGGACAGGTACTAGTGAGATCAGAGAGTCATCAGTTTACCAGCAGAGTGAGGCTCTGGGGAGTCTGAGGATTCAGGGTTGGTTCCTGAATAGGTTGAAGGTCTGAGACCCATTACAGAGGGATCCACATAGTGTGTATGTTTATATTCCCCACTAGCAGACCTTTGTCTGGGTCAGCTGTGGAGAGGAGTAGCGTAAGGCCAGGCCATGTTTGTGTCTGCATGAGCACTTGTTTGTATCTGTGCTGATCTGTATGGTCAGCCATGTGTATATGCATCTTTGTATTCACAGCTATGGGAATTCATCCTCAGCCTGGCTGGATCTGGGCACATGGAGTTGCAGCAGCCTTGTCGTCAGTGGGCTGCCAGGTTCAGCAACCCCCAACACAAAAATTAGTTTTTGTGTAAGCTTGAAGTTGTAGAAATTGTTGACTCATGAAACTTAAATTTAGAACGAAATCTTCAATGACTGTTACGTTGCGATAGAATTTGAAAACATTTATTGGTTTGATTGATGTGTATAGGGCTACCTACATGAATATCTAAATACCTGTATTTGTTTAAGCTTCCATGATAGAGCAGTGGAGCATAAATTAAACTCAAACCTAGCCTTTTATTATAGGTGGTTTTTTTTAAATAGTGCTTTTTCTAACTCCAGAAGCAAAAATAGAAATGTGAATAAAAGTGGGGATGTTTCAGTAACCTGGTAGGTTTTGCACTTACCTTTTTCTTCTCTGAATGTCATAGAATTGTAGCATCACAAAATGATTTGAGTTGGAAGGGACTTTTAAAGATCGTCCAACCCGCTGCCGTGAGCAAGGACACTTTTCATTAGATCAGGTTGCTCAAAACCTCATCCAACCTGACCTTAAATATTTTGCGTGTCTTCCCCCTGAATAAATCTGTGTGTAGAAAAGAATATCAGCAAGGAGTGGGGATATTTATCATCTGACAACTGACCTTCCTTTTAGGTGTTTTCTGGTTCTACTGTAATGCTGCAGTGTTCAGTTGTTTTTGCTGTCAAGTTAAAAGACTCAGTTTATGTGAAATATCAAGATATCATAAAAAAATGAAAATTTCTGTCCTGTTTACTGTTGGAGTTTACAAACATATGGATATACACCCACACATGTTTATAGTGACCCACTGTTGGTATAAAATTGATAGAATGATAAGGAGATCATTTTAAATTGAAAACTGTAACTAGAGGTATTTTATATCAACTATGAAGTACAGCTACCTACCTGCCCTGAGAAATCCTCTTTGTGTCTGAAGTACTGCCAAATCAGTTTCTGATTTCCAGTGTGATGAATGCACTTTTTAAATTTTTCAGCATTTCCAGCACATTTAATTTTTTTTCTGCAGAATTCAGTTGTATATAATTTCATAGTTAATGAGCAACAATTATTTTCAAGTTATTTTCATTTTTTTCTCTCCAAGCAAGACTAATTTTAACAGCTGTTGGAGCAGATAACTGAAATTGTATTGCAGAGAGACACCTAATATTGAAAAGTAGAACAGTAGAAAGGAGACCTTTTCTTCTAGAAGGTGGTGTAGCTACACTGTGGGCATGCTTGGGTTATATATTTCCCCACTTTGAATATACCAAAGGAAGGCATTGTTTTATTGTGGCCATCTCCCTATGAGTATTGCAAATTTTGAGGGAACTTTGTGGTGATAGATTGGGAAAGCAAAAACAAAAAGATAATCTTAGTACAGCAGATAGCAGATCCTTTGTGTTTTCATAGGCTGCTTCTTGTATGCATGGGCTTTTTGAGAAAGGTTTTGGGGTTTTGCCTTTTTTTTTTTTTTTTTTTTTTTGGCACCTCATCAAAATACTCATGTTTTCTTCTCAGTTTAGTGGCCTAAATGACAATAGAAATAAACCTGGAAACCAAGTAATTTTTTCAAGGACTGGATCACAAATGATTATACAGGCACTTTTGTACTTTGTGGTATGATGTCTAAAGGCAATCATTTGTTTCCACCAAGATGTAGTACTGAATTGAGGGAAGACAATGTGCAATTTAAAAATTATATAATGAGCTTATTCATATTGAAGAATGACAGCTCCTTATCAACCACAGTTATAATCGTTTTATACACCCTGTACATTTCTTGATTTTTATTTTCTGCTTCAAGTTGTGTTTTCAATTTTCTTTCCTTTTTCTAGCAGTGTGGAAAGAAAAGCATTACCACGTGTGAGAGCTGCTTCACTCTCAAATGATCTTGATCTGCATGCGTTCAGTAAATCTGATGGATTTCTAGAAGTGCCAACGTAACAACGTGCACACGTGCATTCTGTCCTTTGCTTTCCCTTCAGGAGGGCAGAAGGACAGACAGAAGGCTGGAATTTGGAGTGCGTGTTGCTGCACAGTGATTCATGCAGTTGCTTGAGGACAGCCTGTTTCCAATAGACTGCACAGCCAGTGAGAGGAGGGGGTGCAGGCTAAATGGGTTGTTTTGGTGGCTGCAGCTCTTCTCTGATCGATGGCTTTCATCGATGCTCTGTGCAGTCCATAATTTTCTTTTCTGGGCTCCCTAATGAACTAAATTGAGTTCTGCCCACTGTCTTAATAATGATCCTAATGGAGGGAACATCATTGACTTGTTTGTAAAGCTCTGGCTTGAATTCAATATGTATTTAACAGTCAATGTTTTTGTAGTTTAGTCACGAGTTATTAGAAAATAGCTCAACTCTTTTCTGAAGATGAAAAGCCCTCAACAACTTGAAATTGGTTTTCAAGTGTTTAATATATTAAAATTCACACTCTTTTTTGATGTATAAAACTCCCTGTATGCAGGCATGGCTGCTGATTTGGTTCAATGAAAATGGTCAGCCAAGTCCTTTAGTTTTTGAGGAGTAAGGGTGTGGCTGATATGAAGGTGTGTTTTTATTACTGGAATACAAAGGTTTTGAAGTGTAGAAGAGGCTTTAAGGTTGATGTACTTTCTTTTTCTCTTCCTTTTAAAAATTTTCTGTATGAACATTCAGATGTCGTTTTACTCTTTCTTCTGAAAGTCAATCCTCAGTAATTCCTAAAAGTGTAAGGACAGCTGCCCTACTTTGGGAGTAGATTTGCTTTTATAACTCTTCGAAATCTGCTTGTGATTGACATCTGTTAAGAATTTCTGTAATATACATTTGGCTGGAGTTTTAAGAACATATTGTGCCCATGTTCTGTCTTGACCTGTAGACTGCCATTGATCATCATCTTCTACATTCATAAAAGACTTAGGTATTATATTATAAAGTGCAGATTTGTAGGCTGAAGAAAATAAAAAAGTGTACATATATTACAGTTTTATAAAGTTACTGCACTTCAGTGTATACATTCTTGTTTAAATGTTGTATAAATATAATTAATAGGTTTTTTATGTACAGCCACTATCAATAGATGTACAATTTTATATTGATATTTGCATTGCTCTTGTACTTAAATCTCTGTGCAAGCCCAGGGGAGCTGAATCTGAGCTAGAACTGAGTTCTCTGCTTTCAGAGATTTAGTCCTTGATTTCTTCCTGTAGTTCTAGATTTGATTTCTATGTTAAGTCTAACATATTTTTCATTTGGTTTTGACAGTGTCTCACCTTCAGGAGATGGCCTCCTCTAAGTCTTTGATGAACCTTCTCACCTTCATTTTTGGCTCAGCAATAGGATTTTTCGTCTGCTATCTTCTGTTCAGCATTATACTAGAAGAACAAGTTAAGACCCAGCCTCATGTTCTTTACAATGATCCGCATGGTCAGCACTCAGCAGATACTGACAACAATCAGCTGCAAGGACAAATGAATTTCAATGCAGATGCTGGACAGCATAAAGGTATTTTGTTACACCTGGCTGATTAGAAAATGTCCTCCCTTTTCATGCATTGCAAAACATTGCTTCTTCACTGTCAAGAATTTATATGAATCATTTTCTTTCAGTTTCTCCATATTCAGGTTACATCTAAATAATTTTTTTTCTCCTGAGGGCTACTGAATGGTGGTTTTCTTTGTTGACATTTTTATTATAGTAGTAATTTTTTTTCCTTTGAGTCCAACTGTTTGTCCAATGTCTGTATCCAGACTTGTTTGGAGCAGGAATTTCTCAAATGAGCTATTGACACCAAATGGCAGTTTTGCTAAGCAGATATCTTTGCTGGTGTTGTAGATGTAGCTGGATTGCTTTTTAGCCTTAAGAAGCTAATTTTGGACCACTTCTAACTTTTGATCTAGCCTCTAAGATAAAGCTAAAATAAAATTTAAGAAAACCCACTTTTTGGTACAATTAGTAAAACACAGAATTGGAGCAGGGGGGCAAAGGGAGTCACTGTGGGCATGATTTGCCAAGCTGATTATATAGCAGTCCAGGCACAGATTGCTGTTTGCAGTCAAAGCCAGAGAAATTCTCTTGCACTCTTGATTATTTTTATTTTTCCAGAGAAGGTAGACCCTTCAGATACTTCAGGAATACTTTTATACTTGATGTATTTCATTAAATGAGCTCCCAAATACAGAGAGTGTTTGAGTAGGGACATCTGGATGAGAAAAATTGCACTGCAGTGCTTTTGCTGAAGATGTTAGTAATTTGTTACTTAGACGTATTTAAACTCCAAACTTTGTAAGATGAGTTTGTGAGTGTTTCACATGTAATTGTAGAACATTGTTACAAAGAAATCTGATATATAGTTGCATAAAGTGCAAGCAGGAATATTTTAGTACCAGTTATGCAGATTTCACTCTCCATGAAATATTCTTTTACATAAGTTAAAATCTTTCTGTATGTATCAAGTGAAAATGTTTCTTTGAGACCAAGGAATGCTTTCATAGCTTGAAAAACATTGTTACACACCTCAGATAACTGTATTTATTCTGCTGGATTGCTGGAAAATAAAAACATGTTAGTTCAACAATAATACTAGTTTCAAAGTATCCTAAATTATTTAATCTGTTAATTTCTGGTTTACCACTGGCTTTATTCTTAAAACATATGTTCCTGTTTTAGAAATATTCATTAGGTTTTGTTAGTTAACATGAATATATATAAAAGAGCTCATTAGCTTTTTGGCCTTTCTGTGTTGGAATCATTAAGTTGTATTCATTGTGAATGGCAAAAATATTCTGTTTTTAAATTTTCATTAGTCCTCCAAGACCATAAAGAGGTTGCCTCCAAGCAGTTTTTATGTACAAATCAAGGTTTGCTAAAGTCACACTTGCCTGAACAGACACCCATTTTGATATGACTCTTACACTCTCCTTTATCTTGTGAAATTGAAATAGGTTTAAGAATTTTAGTCTTTGAGAGTCTTGTTTGTTTCCTTCCAGAATCTAGCATGGAGTTCATTAGCTGGTACATTTGGAAGCAAAAGCCTCTTTTCTGTCTGCGTGTCTTTTCTGATGTAGAAACAGAGTATCTGAGGAGGTGGGAGGTTGCTCTTTGTTTGGCAGTCATGTCTAATATGGTTTTACAACTTTCCTCTTTTTTAGATGAGGATAAAAATGTTGCAGAAGGACTGTATCACAAGGTAAAAATACTGTGTTGGATCATGACTGGACCTCAAAATCTAGAAAAGAAAGCCAAGCATGTTAAGGCCACTTGGGCCCAGCGCTGTAATAAAGTACTTTTTATGAGCTCTGAAGAAAATAAAGACTTCCCAACTGTGGGCCTAGAAACCAAAGAAGGCAGGGACCAACTGTACTGGAAGACTATTAAAGCTTTTCAATATGTATATGATCATTATTTTGATGATGCTGATTGGTTTATGAAAGCAGATGATGATACATATGTTATATTGGACAATTTGAGATGGCTCCTTTCAAAATACAGTCCTGAACAACCAATATACTTTGGAAGAAGGTTTAAGCCTTATGTGAAGCAGGGCTACATGAGTGGAGGAGCAGGGTATGTTCTGAGCAAAGAAGCTCTGAAGAGATTTGTTGCTGCATTTAAAACAAACAAATGCTCTCACAGTTCCTCTATTGAAGATCTGGCACTAGGAAAATGCATGGAGATCATCAATGTGGAAGCAGGAGATTCTAGGGATACAAGTGGTAGAGAAACCTTTCATCCCTTTGTTCCAGAACATCACTTAATCAGAGGATACCTACCAAAAACATTCTGGTACTGGAATTACAATTACTATCCTGCTGTAGAGGTAAGTCCTTAGGAACCCATTTTGTCAAGTGCATCTCATGATGTGCGTGAGCATGTGATGTGTGAATTAGCATTAGGTGGAAGAATTCAAGAACAGGATTTGGAATTTTTTACGTATTAAAGCTGAAAAAAAGATAGTCTAGTTCTTCAGTAGATTTTTTTTGTTGTAAAGCAGCAATCTATTTTTATACTTGTATTCAGCAGCAAAAGCATTTCTGTAACTTAAACCAGCTGTATGATACTGTATTTGGTGTGTCGGGAGGCAGCAGCTTTAGCTATGGCTGCAGTGCATGGGTGACTGAGCTGTGGACAGTTCCATCTGTAACTGATTCATAATGGAAATTGCCCATTGGATCCTGTCCTGTCATAACCTGTGCTTGGATAGACACTACTTCATCTGGTATCAAAATCAAGCTATATTGATCAAACTTAGTTATATAACAATTGTTCTTTTTGGCATCTTTAAATATTTAATCCTAGTTCCAGTTGGAGTAGAAATATGAGCAGCTCTGCAATCAAAGCTGCTGAAAACAGAAATCTCAAAACTATGTTCCAGAAAAGTGTTCTCAAAGCTGAATGTGAGCTATGAAATATAAGTTGTGACAAATGTGTTAACAATGATCCTATAGCTCTTAATAATGTCAATGAAATCAATACATTTAAAACAAAATTTTGCAATTGTTTGTTACAACTTTCTGTAAGTAGGAGGTTAGATACTGACAATATACCAAACAGTATAATGTGTCAGCACACACATTTTGCAGGTACACACACATTTTGCTTATACATTCTGTCTGGATGCTGACATAAGTAACAGGCATGAATTGTTTCATATATAAATGTAACTCATTTAGGCCTGCCTGCTGCTTCTTGGTGCTGTTTAAACACCAGCATCAAAAATTAAGCATGGAAAAGCAGAAAACCTCTGATGTTAATGAGGGCAGCTAGTTTTTTCACTGGCTTGATCATAGAAGCAAAAGACTTCGTCAGCTTTATTTTGGAAAGATGCCTTGGCAGATATGTCTGGTACATTTTGCTTGCCTAACATTAACTTTTGAAGTATGTGTATGACTGATGGTAGTGAATTTCTTACCATTAAATCAAGTATTTCTTTGCATTCTCCCTAGATCTTTAATCCAGGACATGCTTTGCAATTCTTGCTGATTGTTTTGCTTTGTTTTGTGTTTCAGGGTCCTGGATGCTGCTCTGATCTAGCAGTTTCATTCCACTATGTTGACTCTGTGACTATGTATCATTTGGAATATTTGATTTATCATCTTCGTCCGTATGGGTATTTGTATAGGTACAATCCTGATTCGTCGAAGAATCCAGAAGAGCAGAGCAAAAATGAAGCACTGGAGGATAATCAAAAGCTAAAGCAAAAAATTTCTGAGGGCTAATTGGACTTTGAAAAAACCAAAAAGAAGCCAGTATAATGAGTAAGAGGCTCCTCAAACTTGTGCATGAAGCTTGTGGGCTGAAATTACTCCTGGCGATTCTTCTTTCAAAAATCAAGTTGGCAGCACTTGTCACCCTGTGTACAACAGTGTGTGGTGCTGGCTCTGACTGTTTTGGATAGTGTGACCTCGCAGCCCTGCTCACTAAGATTTGGGGCCCTAAAGCTGTGCAATTGGAGGTTGCTCTGGTATAATAACATGTGGAAGAATTTGTATAAAAACCACAGTGGACAGGTTCTGTACCGTATTTCTGTTCCTTTTTCTGTTCTTCTCTATTTCCTTTCTATTAAGTCAGTTCTAATATTAGAAATTGAATGCTGCCCAGTCAAACACTTCATGATGGCTTTCTTAAGTATTGTCAACATCTTGAAGTTACCTTGTGTACCTTGCCCTAAAAGTAAGGCAGAGACACGGAATTAGAGTCTCCAGTCTGCTTTGCCTTAACAACAGAGTGGCAGATTTTTACCCACAAGATTAATCTGAATTGTTTCAGAAACAGAATTCACTGCTATGAATTACTTATAAAGTTTTGAATTGTGTTGTGCAAAACAATATGAAGTTTTTGGGGACAAATACTCTTTTGGAGAGAAGCCCAGAAACGGTTACTGTTATTTAAATTGCTGAGGTGATGCAAGCTGCTTACATATTTGCCTGTGGCTTTTTTTATTTTCCTTTTATTAACTTATCCTTTTGGTTGAATGGATATAAAAATTCATCTTAGCATTTCTCAGCATAAGGTTGATGCTTTTGAAAATAGAAGTCTGTGTTCCATCCCACCTGCCACATAAACCAGGAAGAACAGCATCTTAGTGAAGTTGCATTGTAACAACTTGATTTCAGCCACTATTATAGTTAGTTTGTTTCCATTTTAATTTTCACTAGAGGTTAAAATTTTCAGATACAGAAATGTCCTATTTTAAAACTGCATCAAAGCCAGTTTATTTGGTTGAAGTATTCAATTTCACTTTTCTGAACAGTTTTTCTTCCACTTCAAAAATTTTTTTTATCTGCGTCTTGTTACCTTTTTCACTACAAAGTGTTAAATGATCCTTTTTTTCACTGTTTTTGAAGCAGAAGTACATAGTTATTCAGGTAAACAAGCCTGAATGCAGGGATCTTTCAAAGTGCATTAACCTTCTCCACTACTTCATAAGTATCTCTGCCTTTTAACTGGAAACACTTTCTTGGTGTGGGACAAAATAGGTGTTTTAATTACTGTTTTTTTTTCAGAGGCCAAATATATGTTTTATAGAATTAATATAAAACTTTCTGGTTTTCTCCTTTTCAAATTGAGCAAATAGCAGTATGGGGAATGGGATTAAGCATGACATGTAGTGTGTTTTTATTTCACACTTGAACAAAAGCTTCATCTTTTTGTTACTTTTCACCTTCATCATATTGATGAATCTGGACATAACCTAATTACCTCCAGTCATTACTTTGAAAAGGGCACATAGTGGTAGCAGACAGCCTTATTTACTACTGCTGGTCCTTCAGGATGTTCCTGGAAGATGATGTTACCATAAAGTACTGGAATTTTTTTTTTCCAAAGATAGTTCTACTACGGATTGGAGTTCTTTCTGTTGTCCAGCAGTAAAGTCATTACTTTTCTTTTTGACCATTGCTCTGCAGCACGATGGTAATTACTGAAACAGCTCATGGTGTTGAAATGCTGCACACACCTTCTCTGCCTGAATGTAGGCTGAGTTCATCTATCAAGTATTGGTTCAATAGTTCCTGCAGGGTTAAATCTGTTGGTCTTTATGAGCAGCATTGCTTCTGAAGTACTGATAGGGACATGAGCTTTATTTTACATTAATTAACTTAAGTAGACTTAACTATAATTGCATTGGTTGAGGAAAGGAAAAAGTCTCCAGTTTGCTGTAGTCAGAGGGATGCTTGTCCAGAGAACAGTGGATGTTAACATGCTGAAAGGTGCTTCCTTCTGTGAGCTAAATGTTTATCCCACATGCAGCACAAACCAATCATATTGTGAAATCCATATGGAATTGGTAACTCCAGTGGCATTGCTCAAACAAGAAGTTAAAATATTCAGGAATACTTTTAAGAAGTTATAAAATGAAATCGAGATCCCAACCTAATCTCTTTGTAAATTCAGCCCATGTAGAAGATCCTGCTGAACTGCTGTACAGTTCCTTTATTTCTGCTTTCTTCTTCAGTTCGTCCATAGGGATTTGGAGATTTTCTACCACAACAGGCAGAACTAATCCTGCATATTTTCTGCAGATTTGTGTCGTATGTTTGCCCTGTGCTGTCCTGTGAAGCAAAATCATTTCCTCTTCATGTTCCTTACTATTATCTTGACTTTCCAGTCTCATCCAGCGTAAGTCTCAGGTGGACAGAAGGAAGCAGGATGTTTGAGCTTCACACAGGTTGTTTGCTGGGGTAACAAGGTAAACCAGCCACTGCTGAGCTCAGGATGAAGCCTTTTCTCAGCAGCAGTTCTAGTTCTTATTTGCTGCCCAGCTGGGACTTGTGGGTTTAGCAGAGCAGGCAGGAATAACCCTTTCCACAAAATGTGCAGGACCTCAGAGAGACTGGAAAAGTAAAGGAGCAAGTTCCCTTTCTGAAGGGAATAAGGCTAAGGACATACTACCTTGAGATAAATGGGTGGCCTGTCTGGAGGAATGAGTAGCCTTTTCTTCAAATGTACATTCTTTGTTTTAAAGTGTCCTTTAAATCCTCTGAATTTAAAGTGTCTTTAATTCCTCTGAATCTGCTTCTTTTGCCTTTATAACAACACTACAAAGAATTTTTTTTCTTTCCAGACAAGCTAGAAAAGTATCAGGTTTTACATTCTGTGATTATAACAGAGACCTATTGTTCTCTGCTGAATTGCATTCCCATATCCATGAGCTGGTACCTCTGGAATAATTGGGTTCTATCTCACTGCCTTCAGAAGCCTCAGTGGACAAGGTTGGAATGTGAACAGTTAGTACAATTTTCATGTACAATATTACACCACTATTAGTAGTCTGCTATTTCACTCTCAGGTCTTTGTGCTTCGAGAAAGTATTTATTGAGTTTGAGAATTTTTGCAGCCCAAGGAGACTGTATTTCAGATGCAGAGACTTTCTGAAGCACAGCAACACAGGCTTACTTAGGCTGTGCAGATTATTGCTCTGTGGTTTGGTCTGGTTTCTAAGACAGGTTTCTTAATTTTGTAAAACCTAAAAGCTTTCATTGGCACTGTAGTGATTTAAATGACCCATCTAAAAATTTTGGACTATTTTCTTGAAATTACTAGGCAGTGGATGTGGGAATGTCCCCTACTGTGACAGAGTAACATTTCAACCTTGTATTAAGTGGTTTCACTTCAGAAGGATTGAGAATGGCAAGAAGTTACTTTCTGATCACAGATCTTAATCAGAGGAGAGTATTATTCTTTGTTTGCAGAAGAGAGAATTGATCTTTGTTTGCAGAAAAGACCAATTTTAATCTTCTTTCACTCCCAATTCATTTTTGCAGTCTGTATTTGTGTTATTTAAGAGGTTACACACTGGTGATGTTTGCACCATCTCTCATTTTGTGGAAGCTCTTTTCACAGTGCTTTTGCCTTGAAGGACACTTTCTTTGTTTTGCTTTGGTGGGGGTGTATATTAAAAATCACTTTTTCTTCACCTGTTGCCATTTGTTCTGTTATGCTTCCAGAAGTATAAATTTCAGTGAGTAGCTGATAGACCTTATAAACACTTTGTTTTTTGAGCAGGGTGTTTTGTCTTCATATGACAAAATAGTGTGGGTTATTTCTCTGCTGTACCTGGTACTGATGCTGATAGTGCATGCACAGATGAAAATAGACCCCTCCAATACAGGACCACTGGAAAAAGCAGTTTTGTCCTTCTTTGTCAAGAAATCTTCTGTGGAACTCCGAAAGTGTAATTTGCTTTGTTTTACCATATTGTATTTAAAAGATTCCACAAATGTTATTAATAGTCTAAAAGAATTGAATATTGCTGCTGGACAGTGTGCTCCACTTAAAACCTGTGAATGTTTCACTTTGCAATTATAGGTAGTTGTGTTCCTAATGGCAGATAAAAGTTGGTGATTTGTCTGGAATGGTCACCATAAGGATTTGTTTCTTAAATACCTTCTTTGAAGTGCCTTTGACAAATTTTTAGCATCAAAATTAGGTTGAGAATTGAATAAATAAAATAAGTTATGTCATACACAGTTCATGTCTGTCTTCATTTACCCCTCTGCATGCTAATGGTGTTGCATAGCAGCATAGTTTAGTCCAATAAAAACGTTCTTAGTTTCTTTCTTGGGTGGGTACAGGAAATTCAAAAAGCTTCTCTCACTTCCTATGATTTTGTGATTCTATATTTATGCTATTAACAAATAGCAAGATTTTTGAAATGTAAAATGAGTAAGTGCTAGTACCAGATTCAGACTCACATAAGCAGGCAGTTGTTTCTGCATTGTCCTGATTCTTCAGTGTCTCCACATTATTACAGATTCCTGAGTGACCTGGCTACAACCGATACCTCAAAACTAAAGAAAGACTGTCCAAAATTAACCACTTTTTAAAAAAAAAAAAGGGATTTATTCTTTCAGTGAACCTCTTATTTCTGAAAAAAAGTCCTGTTAAGATTTAAAAGTTGTGCTTTATAACCTAGATGTTTGTGCAGAACAGCATTCAGCAGTAAAAATGCTGGCACTTAGGCAGCTGGGAGGTGTCTTTACATCTGGAACGCTGGTTGTTGGACAAGGTGTTGGCACAAGCTCAGTACAGCTGTGTGTCTTTACCTTAAGTACTGTAATAGACCCTGCTAATACCATTAACCTAGATTAATTAACTGTTTCATTTCAAAGTGCAGGAAGCGGGTGACAACCAGTTTAACTGAGCTCCAAAGCTGGCATATTAAAGGGAACAAAAGCCAATTGAACAGACCATAAAAGCTCCTCTCAAGTTTCAGGCACAGATTATGCTTTTATGTGGTGCTGCTGTAACTTTCAAACTGCCAGGATCAGACTACATCCAGCACATTGCAGGGCAGTGTGAGTGCTGGAGCAAAGCAAAAGCTACAGCTGCTACTCTGAAGGAAAACTGTTTCCTAAGTGTGTGTTTGCTTTGCTTGCTTTTTCAGGTCTTTTTTATATTAATGTATAACAGACTCACCCATTTCATTACCAGAAGTTGTAGGCACAGTGAAATGTCCATAAATGACGGTAAGCTCTTGTATCCAGCTCACAAAAAGCTTCAGTGGCTCAAGGGAATTTTCCTAGAGCTCTTCCCTGTGCACTAGTGCCAACTAAAAAGTATGTAAACATTTTACACCCAGGAACTGCTAAGTTTGTTCTAAGCTGCAGGGAAGATAAGCCTGTGTATTGCTCATTCCAGCTCTTGCTCCTGAATGTTTAGCAGCCTTTCTTCCTTTCTGACAATGTTTCACCTTAATTAAGCCCTTCTATGAGTTCCTGAAATTTGGTGATGAGCAGCTTTTTCTGACAATATGAGGAGTGAGAAAATCAGAGCTCTGCAGTGAACATTTTCATTGTTCCACATGTAAAGAAATTTAACACAGATTTGGGAAAACAGATGGATCGTGAGATCTCACTTCTAGGTTGGGATGATATTTGGCATTCTTAAAGGAAAAGTGATTATTTAATTCAGAAATGTAGCCTGAGATCTTCATTTTTTTGGCTTTCTAATATATAGTCCTGCAAGACTTCTTAAAATGGCAATAAAAATAAATTGTAAAGGTGCTCTTGTCACTGATTAGTAAAAAGAACATCGCAGGGAGGCTAATTCTGTGTATGTTTTTGTTAACACTGGAATTCATACTCGATGTGGTTTTGAGCTATGACCCACACACTCTCCTTTTAACTCTTCAGACTTCTTCAGCCCCCTGTTCTGTTGTGTATAACGTTCCTCCTTTGTTGCAAAACTACAAGACAAGTACGGCCCCTTTTTTCCTTCCTCTCCCAGAAATGATCTTCTGTAAGCTTTGTTTTATTTAGGGAGCCTGAAGCCTCAGGTGCTGGAGCCTACACTGTACTGACAGAAGCGTCATCCAGTTCTGTGTTACACACCTGTGGGGATAAGAAAGTGTCAATCCTTTTGCTATAGCCCAGGTGTTCCCTTCTTTGGAGGTGTGATTTGTCTTTTAAACCTTCCCATCTTTTTCTCTTCTTTTTAGTTTCCTTTTTCTTTCAATAGTTCCACCATCTGATCTGCAAAGTGCTGTTTGAGGAGTACCTGGTACCAGCTGGAGCTGAAGACTGTGATCCCACAGACAGACCTGTCTGCAAGGAAACTTACTGGCTTACATCAGGTTTTAAAGTCAGCCTAAAGCCAATCGCTTCCAGAGCAAGAGTTGGAACCAGGTTTTATCATTTAGTGCTGAAGTACTTCTCAGTTTGGTAGGATGGATAGGTGGACTGGCTCAAGACTCCAGCAGCCAGTTGTGCTAAAGAGGCATGAAAAATCTCCTTGGAGAAGAGGGAATTATTTGTAGCAATCTTGTCTGAAAAGGAACATGAGCTTTCCACTGTCTTCTGAGTGTTGCTGAAGTCACTATCTTACTTTCCACTTTTGCACAGAGGTGAACAGTCTTTTGCAAAGATGACTACGTGGCAACAGCGTTTCAAATTCGTATGTGAATAGAGATGGGAGTTTCGCAGGAACGTTTATTAAGAAAAAAGTTAATGTGAGCAGCTTGCTTATTTTCTTTCATTTAAGCTCTGTTTTACTTGAGCAGGTATGTAAGTTTGCAGTTAACTGTTCTTCAGTTGTACAAAACCACACTGTGATGTCTGTGAACCCACCACTTTGGCATCTTGAAGTCAAAAAGGCTGGTTTGCTTCTTTGAATTTCTAACCTGGCTTCCAGCAACTCCTTGCCACCTTCTCATTCCTTTCCCCTCCTAGGATAAAATTCTAACTGATTGCAAGGAAAGGAGCTTTGCCAACAGCTTCAATCACCTAAAGAACCAGAGCAGCCTCCTGGTGCTGCTACTTCCCAGTTCCACCCTGTGCTTTTAGTGTTCCCCAACAGATCTGGATCCATCCTGCATGGTCTCAGAGAGTCAAGGTTTTGACTCTTCCTCCTCTGTCTAAGAACTGATAAAAAAGAGTTAGGAATTAATGTGCATTAGTACCCTGCAGCTTTAAAACCTTGGACTATGATTTTTGCTGTGTTTTTTCTTTCACTGTCCCACATGAGTTCTTAACTGGGAATCACCTAAATGTTGTGCTCTTAAGTGCTGTCTTCCTACTTCCTGCCCCTGGAGATGGAGAGCATAAGATTTAACACAAATGTTAACTTAAGGCCAAGTGAGTACTTGACAGAAATCAAAACAAATAGATATTCCTTTAATTAATTTTTTAAATGAGTGTTTTATTCAATCTAGTTACACTAAATGTGGGAGTACTATTAAATGTCTGTTCTCCGACTATTTCTCAAGTGGAGGATGTGGCTGTAAACTGGAGCCTATATCCTTCCCAGATTTGTAATCCAGATGACCACTCTGCAGGGATTAATCCTAAATTAAATTAAAATCACACCTGAGGACCTGAAATTTTTCCCAGCACAGGAGAGTGTTTCACCAGCATTTGATCATTTACCATTGAAAACAGCAGGTTTCACATATTCCACTCTAGGGTCTGTTGAAATCATAGCTGAAATATGGTTAGTGTTTCAAGGACAGGTAGGGTAATCATGTCTAAACCAAATTTTCAAACACCATTTAGAAAAACAAACTCTGCTGTTCAGAAGCTGGCAGTGCTTCCCTGGGGACAATGAAGCCTTTGTTCCTATTCCTGTTCAATGTTACTCAGGTTTTTTTTCAGAGAATGGGTTGTGTCTGTTTACCCAGATTAAAACATCATTTGTCTGTCTAATCAATGGCATCCTGCTTTTAAACTATTTCCCTGTCAGCCAGCTTGGGCTCTATGCGCTTTATCTTCGCCAGCTTCCAAAGCTGTATTTCATGTCTCGTTCAGACTCTTTCAAGGAAATATTTCCCAAAAGGCACTGGATATGTCTTCTTTTTGAGTAAGCGTCATGATGTCTAAATGCCGAAATTGTCTTATCAAAAACAGAAGTTGTCTTATCAAATGTAGATCTGAATATTCACAAATTCATACTGTTCCCAGTGGGAGAAGTGTCATGCATCAGTTCTATCTTCTTGCTTTAAAACTATACAAAAGTAACATTTGAGTCTCATTAGTAATTGTACAACTACTAGTACTTTCTCCAGGAGAGTAAGTTAGATTCACAGAGCCTTGATTATTTCATATAAACCTATTGTAATTGCAGAAAATTCCCAGTTGTGCCAGTCCATGCGTTGGCCAGCACTTCTGGTTGAAGGAGCGTCAGCAATACCAACCGGGAACCAGAGCCTTTCAAGATGTGTGGTGGCTCTCTGGTTTTATCCGGTCTTTGCCATACTGGTTGGTCCTGCAGCAAAGAGTTTCAGTGTTGCTGAATTACTTTTTGTTTGTTTTGTTTCGTGAGTCAGAGTTGTAGGTTTTACGTATATTATAAAAGCAAAAGCTTTCTAAAAGATCCATAGGTACAGGTGGTGAGCTGCTACCCTGAACTCTGTGTCCTTGTGAGCCTCGAAGAAGTGGAGGGAGCATGAGTTTCTCTTACATGCAGCATCGAGGAATTTTATTCCTGACATCAGGGCAAAATGAGGAAACTATTACAATTGTTTAACAGGATGGAAAAAAAATATGAAAGCATGGTTGGAAAAGATTTGCTGTGTCCTATTAGCCAAACATATTTGTGGGCTAGATGTCTGGGCCCAAGAGAGACTGAGAAAGCTATTGCATCATATAAATGAACCAAAAACTTTTGCAGGTTTCCTATGGCTTTTGCAGTTAAACAAAGGTTAATTACACATGCTCAGCTGGACCACCTACCCCTTTGGCTTTTCAATATATAATTGTGTATGTAGGAGTATTGTCTCTAAGATGAGCATAAGGTAAGAAAACGCTGGTATGAGGAATGTGCATGTCCCATGCTAGTCATCAGTCAGTAGTGGAGAGATTCTAACATGACTGAAGAGAGGACAATCCCTTTTGATTTTACACTTTTGTAATGTGCCTGGATGGCTGAACTCCAAAATGTTTCGGCAGGAGCACCTCATCAAGGGAATACCTTCACAGTGGGTTTTCTGCATACAGCTGCAGTGCTTTTTACTTCCTGCTGCCAGCCAGCACATTCTGTATTTAATACCTGCCTGACCTCTCCCCCTGACTGCCCTCAGGAGCTTTGGACTGTTCAAGAGGGTCAGGTTTGAGGATGAGACTCACTTTCCTAGGATATTTGCCTGTATGCAGGAGTTTAGAAGCTTGAGTAATGCAATCTGACCTTGTAGTTGACTCTCCTTTGAGAGGGAATCCTGAATGGACTGTATGGTTTCTGTGGTCTTTTCCTATCTGAAAACATAAGCTTTGCACATATTTTGCACCTGCGTGTTTTACCTTCAGCTCCTCCTTATCTTGTTGGTCCCTGCTGCTGCTTTGCATTCAGCTCCCTTCTGCAGCCCAGAGAGCCCTGCCTGACCATCAGCAGTGCTGGATTGTGCCCATCTTACCCTTTATGACTCTTCATGTTCTCCCTTTCCTTCCAGAGGAACAGTGGTATTGTGAAAGTTCTGCTTATCATTCTAAATAGCACTATACAGAACATCTCTTTATAGTCCCATTTTATAGAATGGTGGTTAAACTATCTTTTTTGTCTGTGCCATTTCCATCATGTGGGAAAGGAATTGTTCTGCTCGACTGCATTACTAACTATGAGTTTGCCCTCCTTCCAGTGTTGTGTCCTGGTTAATGCACACTGGGGTTTATGGGTCCCAAGGTCCCCTTCTCTCTCTGTCCCTGTACAATTACCATGCCTATTGCTTGCTGAATAATGAGCTCGCATTTCCTTGCCAGGCAGAGCTAGAAGGTTAACCCTGCTATGGGCACAGTTCCTTTTTCTGTTACAAAAACTTCTAATGTCTGACAGCCAGCAGATATCTGCTGTTAAAAATGACATAAAAAGTGATTATAGGCAATGTGAGAACAGGATCCAAAATGTTTTTTCCTACATTGGAAGTAATAAAGTGGGGTATGTGCTGCCTGTGGCACCTGTACATAGCTTAAGTCCAGTGCTTACAAATTACTTGTAATTCTTAAAAAGCACATGCATAAAGAACAGGAAACAAATGCAACAAGGCAGGAAACACTTTCCCTTGATGTTCACTTCAGCATTATGCTGATATTTAGCATTTCACTTCTGTTTCACAAATACATCTGCTCAGTATTAGATCAGGAAGCAAGCTGGTTAAAGAAAGCACAGTTAGAGAAACACAGCCGGTATCCAAAAAGTGTACATTGAGACCCACAGGAGGCAATGTCCAAAAAAATGCTTGCTACCCTATCGTAACCAGGTAGCAAGTAGACTGCCTGAGAGGAGGTGGAGATCATGGATTCACAGATTATCCTGAGTTGGGAGAGATCCACAAGGATCAAAGTCCAGCTCCTAGTCCTGCACAGAACCAGCCCCAAGAGTAAACACCATGAGTCTGAGAGCGTTGTCTGAACACTTCTGGAACTCTGCCAGGCTTGGTGCTGTGACCACTTCCCTGGGGAGCCTGTGCCAGTGCCCAACCACCCTGCGGGTGAAGAACTTTTGTCAAATACCCAATCTAAACCACCCCGACACAACTTCAGGTCATTCCCTCAGGTCCTGACACTGGTTACCACAGAGAAGAGATCAGTGTCTGCCACTTCTTTTCCCTTCATGAGGAAGTTGGAGACCAAGGAGTGCTACTAGCATGTCACCAGTGTGAAAATGAGGGTGAGAATGATCCTGATGTGACTGTTTGAATGAATTTTATAAATATCATAAATAACTTCTAGATCTGATGTTAATGCTTCCCTCTCCCATTGCAGCTGTGTGATGAATAGGCAGTGCTGGAGCGGGCTCTCATTACAGAACAGGATGCTACAGAAAAAAGTCTAAGATAAATAAAAGTAAAAATATTTCCCTGTGCAAAATATACCAGTTAAAAAGAAAAAAGAGAGAGGAGTTTAGTGAAATGATGTACAGAATGAAGCCTTGTTCTGTAACATCAGAAAGCTTTGCAGAGAATTAGTGTGTTGGGACATGCTGAGTTTGAGCTGAGTGGAGGGGCAGGTTCAGCCTGTGCCCCAGGCTGTATCCAGGAGGGGTCATGCTGGGTGTATTGAGGCAAAATCCAAAAGCAGAGACTGAAATCTTTACTCCTGTCTCAGACCTGCTGCACTGCCTTGGACACCAGCTCATGAGTTCTGGAGCCCTTCACTTTTCATTTATTTATTGACTGATTGTTAGATTTTTTTCTTGACTTGCTAGATTCAGCAGTATTGCAACCATTACAGATGAAGCAGGGTTCTGCAAGGGCATTCACAATATGATTATGGGATATGTTGCTCTTTGGCCTTCATACTATGGTATAGTGAGTGCATACAGGCCCTTTTTACAGCTGGGTTCCTGCTCGGTGTAAATACCTTGACCCTGCAATGCTCAGAATCTGGTTTGTGGAACATCCTGTTTACACAACGTTCAGGTTAAGCCAGTTGTAAGTCAACTTATGAACTTGACAAAGAGACCAAGGAGAAGCTACAGTGGCTGGTAGAAAATGTAAGCTGTGAGATGAATTAAGAGGTAATTTAAGCAGCTTCTGCTGCTGAGCTGAGTTTTGGAAGTTGTTACTTCGATATTCCTTCTAAAAACCTGTTGATGACTTGCTGTTTGTTTTACAGAGGCATTTTGTTGTTTTCCTCCTGGCGGCACCGCAGGGTAATACTGTGGTCCTTGGGACCCTGTACTGCAGCTGCATCATTTAAGATGCTGGGATATCTTCTTGCTGACAACAAATTCTGTTATGCTTGACTTGAGGACCAGTACCACATCATTACTCCATGATAACCTAAATTACTGATGTGGACTTCAACTTATTTAGGGGAACTTTTTTTGGATGATTTTCTCCTCTTAAAAAGGAAAGCTTCAACCAGCTTATGAACTGTAAACAGATCAGACATCACTGAGAGTGTAAAAAAAATCTCAAAAAAGCCTGACATATGGCTGCTAAATTCTCAACAACTCTGCTCAATGGTTTTCATTCAGACACATTCACTTGTATCCTCTAGAATGTCCAGCTAGTACTGTGACTTTTGGTTGACTATATTGTACAGTCCATATGGAAAAAGAATGGAAGATTTCTACTTGCAAACATGATTATTCCCTTCAGGCAGAACGCAGTGCTGCCTCCAGCTCTGCCCTCATCAGTATACTTTCCAGTTATTACAGATACTGTGTATTTTGGCTGCCTTTGCCTCTAGTCACTTATGATCTGTTCAGTTACGTTGTGTGCAGACTAAAAACATCCCAATCATGGTTCCCTGAGGGACCTTGAAATAAAAATATTAATTTTCAAACCCAGATTTTATATGTGAATCTCATTATGTGTTAATTAATTGGAAAACACTGCCTCTCTGGTCAGCAGAAATATATCTCACCTATTAATTTAGAATGTAGTTAAGACTGATAGAAGCTATCCTTTGAGAAAACATGATGCACTAGGGAGTTGCCCTGAATGAAGTAAGAAGTTGCTGAGATTGACAATCATGTCATAAATGTAATTCAGAAGAATTACTAGCTATTTGCTTTCCACGGAAACATCTGTCCCCAGCCTCAATCTCCACACCCATTCCTGTGTGCTCAGCCAGCCCAAGGCACCCCAGGGCCAGCAGGCAGCAATCAGGCCACAAAATCCCTGAAATCCTTCTCTGAAATCATGCTTTCCAGTGCTGAGCATCTCCCCTGCAGTCCCTCTTCCCAACCCCTGCTACTGAAGGCACATCCTGGCGGCCTTTTTGATTTACTGATCATTTATTTACTGCTCTGGCAGGGTTTTTTAACTGTCCTGAAAGCTTTAAGCTGCTGAGACAGGACCAGTCAAAACAATTCCAGTAGCATTTGGGATTAGCTGTGTTATTTTAAAGCTGATCCAAAACTCTTTGGGGGTTTTACTCACATGTTGAGCTTGTGCTTGCCAGATTGATTCTTGTCAAAGCCCTTATTGACCACTATTTTTATAATAAGAAATAGTTTTCTTTGTGCCCCAGGGTTAACCAATGCAGATGTTGGTGATCCCTTTTGCCAAACCAATAAAATGCAAGAAGTCTCCCTGTCCACATGTAGAGAGGTTGCAGCTGCTAAAAGGAGAGATTGTGGGACAATGGGCTCTCCTTCTTTTATCTTACAAATTGCTCTAAAATAGGTCTTACATACATTAGAAAGCCAAAACAGAAAACCTTTATGGAGTATGTTTTAGAGACTTACCCATTTGTCTGAATTTCTACATATTCCTGGTTAGGAAAAAAGTCACACTTCAGTAGCATTTGGCTCAAAATTTGAGTTTCACTTATCCCTGAAGCTTAGAACTGGTTCAGGTCCATGAAAAGATATAATAATACCCCTGGAAATAAAGACCCTTATATTTAAGGCAGTCTCAAGCAAAAAATCTAGTAACTAAATATAATTTATAATTAATATTTCTTTGTCTAGTTATCAAGTATGGTAGCTGTCTCCTTATGTTTGCCTGTGGAATTTCAAAACCTTGATCTGCTGCAGCTTGACTTCAGCAGCACTTGGAAGAGTTCTACAACTGGGAAGGTAAAAGGTCAGCCTAGGGAGACAGAAATGATTTTAAAGAATGACTGAAAAGAAGCTACAGGAGGAGTAACAGTGATGTCTAAGATCTCAGTGCTGAACCTACAGTTCCTCATGTGTCAGCAGAAAAATTGCTCTACTTGCCAGTAGAGCTGGGGTGTCCCAGCCCACACACCTGCCCATGAATGCTTTGGCCCTTTCACTGAGGGGTGCAGCAGGAGGAGTTGTTTGTTTTGTTAATAAAAGGAGAATCATCAAGTTACCTGTGAGAACTGTGCCTGTAACTGTGTGTTGTGATGCCCTTGCAGGCTTTGAGAAGGGTGTGCTGTATGTACAGATGGTATCAAAAGAATTCAGGAAACAACCAAGGAAAAGAAGTGCGGGCATGTGGCACTAAATCTATGCTGTCCATAAAATGTTTCTTTACAAATGTGGATGTTGGTCTCAGCTGTGCTATCAATAGTAACTTTTTTTAGTTTCTTTTTCTTAGTCTTTTTCTTCTTCTTTCTTTTTCTTTTTATTTCCATTTCCCCCTCCAAGGAATGTCTTTGATGGCAGCTTCTGAATGAGGAAAAACGTTAATCAGTTTTCCAAGGATGTTCAAAATTGCAGTGCAGGAAATGTTGCATATCTTCCGTCAATTTAGGGTAAGAGAGGAAATTTGAAGATGTGAAAGAAACAGAGGAGTGCAGACAGCAGGAAGGTCAATGAAAAGGCAGTTTTATTATTGTCTAAATGAGTCCTAGAGACGGACAGCGACTGAGTAAAGGGTTAAGGCAAAAGATGAATTCCATCTGATAGTCATTAACAAGAGACTGGTAGAGCTTCTCAAAGGGAAACGCTGCTGCTGTTCTATGTTGAGCAAATGGAGTACTATTTTCCTGGTAATTTTCTGAGTCTTAATCTGAACTCTTAAAATCAAGGATGTCAAAAAAAGAATTTATCTTATAATGATCAATTCTATAGAAAAGTCTCTGCTACTCACTACTCTTAGATTTTATGGTTTGTAGCATTTGGCCCAGTCCAGCAGAAGATTTAAGGATTTAATGATTAAACTACTTTTGCTTTTAAAATTTGCCCGTGACAAAAATAAAGGGTTTATTTTTCAGTGAAAACTGTAATGCTCTCAGCAATGATCTTGCATGATTTTACTCTAGCCGGGAATAAAACAGTGGATGTTTGGCAAGCAGGGCCCTCTCCTGGTTTATTGCCCCATGACACCCTTGAGAAGACAGGAGCCAATGCTGCCAGTCACTGCTGATGCATATTTAGAGAAGAGTCCTTTCAGGAGGGAGTTATGTGCTTTTCCATAGTTTACTATATATCAGAGCATACCTTCAGAGTTTGCAGTCTGGAGATACACAAAAAGACCCAAACAGAAAAGGATGCTCGTTTTGGGATAATCTGATTTGAACAGCATACAACTTTTAAAACAACCTTATAGCCTTCACTTTTCCCTCTTTGCTACAAAAGGCTTAGTCAACTCTACATAAAAGTGAAAAATAAAGCAGTGGTCTTTTGTATAACACCGGTTTAACTGCATTAAAATGAGTCCTTGTATGCATGTTAAAGAGTAACTGCTTGTTTTATAACCTTGTTAAGTAACAAATGATGCCATTCTTTGTACTTACTAAAGCTTGTCAGCTTTACCAGAAAGGTTTTCACTAACTGTTATAGAAGATATTGCAAACCCATAACCTACATTGTCACATTTATTCCCAAACTCATTATCCTCAATATTTCTTAGACAGATGTATTTCTTTGTCTGGAGATCTGGAACTGAACACACAGCTAATCCCATCCCTCAAGCAACTGCCCAAGCACACAAGATTAGAACAGATTTGAAAGATCTTGCAGATTCCTAGGCTTTCTTGCAACTCCAGTGGGCTTTGCTGCTGTGAGTTTCCAGGTGCAGCTAAATGTACAATATTCCTGGTAGGATTAAGGAGATCTTCATAGTATGCATAGTACAAGGTAATATGTTTCTGTTTTACTGGTCTGTGTCACACAGAAATTAATTGTGCCCTCGGAGGTTTTTTGAGAGATCATCATTTTAGTATGAGTATATTATCATCATTTTAGTTCTGAGTATAAGAACAGGATGTTTTCTGGGGCTGTTCTCAGTTTATTTCATTTCTAACTTCAAACTTATTTTAAAAGGTCAGATTTTTGGGAAAAAAAATTAAAAACTTTTAAACTCTTCTTCAAGCACTGATTTCCATAGAATTAGGTTTGCGTCCTATTTGCTGCAAAAAAAGCTCATTTTGCAAGGTACATCCTGTCATTTGTTCATAAATTGTGTAAGGAATTGTTTAAACACATCAAGAATTGTCCATACTGGCTGTGTAGATTCTAGTCTTTTGTTTATGAAGAAATAATGATGCTTGACTCTTCATCAGGTATTAATTTCCATTTTAATCATATGTTTGTCATTTTCAGTTTTAACAACGTGCTTATATAGGATTATGGCTAAAAACAGAAAGGATATGGGTAAACATTATTATACATCTTTCAGTGGTTTTCCCTTTTTTGGTTTAGTAGCATATATTAGAGTGAAATAAATTTTTCTTTTTTTTTAACCCAGAGGCCCTGAGAAATTGAAATGTACTGACTAGCCTAAAGGACATGAAGAATCCTGTTTTTAATGTGTGTTTTGGATGTTAATCTAATCTAAGTGTGCTTTACTAACAGACAAAACCCCTATCTAATCACCTATAGCTGTGTTACTTACATTCCAAAGAGGAACTCTAATTAATAGAAATCTTTATTTATGTCTCTAAATGCTGTATTAAGAGTGCTAATTTCAGAAACCACTTACTATTGTTTAAAACTAGAGCATATTTTATTCTTCCATGAGACTAAGAGACCTCTATCATTCAGAATAAAATGTAAACAGTTTTGACATTTTAATCTGAAAAATAGAATTTCATTATTGCCATGTGAAGTAGTATCAAGTTACTGTAAATTTGGAGGGAAAAGGTGTGTCGGTATGTGTGATCCCAAGTTATTGCTATGGTGTTGCAGACAGCGTACATTATACGGGAATCTGGTTAACGTGCAGACCATAGTGGGGAAAGCAATGAAGTGCAGCAGCAATAACTTCATGTTAACACATCATTTTGGATTCTTCTCAGCCAGTTCTTCCTCAGAACACATGAACTTCCAGCTTCAAAAGTTCCCAATAGAAGTAATTTCTAGAATAAATAAGAAATTGTTTAATTTTCCTGAAAAGTTTTGAAAAACATGCTCTGCAGTTCAATAAAATTTTCCTGTACTGAAAGTCGAAATAGAGTATTTAATGCAAGTTATTGGGGATGAGTTATAAGGCTTTTGTAAAGGCAGTTTTGCACTATTGATAAATAACCTCTCTGAAGGCCATTCCTTGCTCACTAAGAGTAGGGATCTAAGATAGCCAGTATAGGCTGACTGGATTTCCAAAATGTAAGGCCCCTCCCCTAAGGAAAATTGCACTGATTTGAGAGGGACAGTCTTATAACTTGTAAGTTGTGAAAAGAATAAAACAAAAAAAGGGGATAAATGGTCAGTGGACAGATGTCACTGAAGGATGGATGCCGTGGTCTGTCCTACTCAAGATAATAATAAGTTATCTAGAGAAGGGAGTAAATAGGGAGGTGACAAAGTTGGAGTAGGTGACAATATTGTGTCCCTTTAAAGTAGTTAAGTAGCAGTAGTAAAGTTGTAAAGAAAAGGAGTGACTGCAAGAAATTGCAGAAGGACCTTGTAATATTGACTGCATAGGCTGTGAGTTGAAAAGGAAAACTGAATTTTGATTAATGTAAAATAAAACATAAGGGGGAAAAGAAGTGATCAAGGGGGGACCTGAAGGAGACAACTTACTTATTAATCAATCAACACAGGTTTCTCGACATTCTTTTTCTGTTTCAAATCTGTTGTTGGTACCATTACAACCTCCATACCAGAACTGGCCACAAGAATTGCCATTCTTGTCATAATACCATTTCACCACGTAGTCCCAACAATCCCCTGGTTTCATAGGTTCCAAGCACCTTGGATCTGAAAGTGCATCAGTAAAAGTTAGCTCGGATTCTGGGGATAAGTTGTTATCTTAGAAGTGCCTCCTTCAGTAGGAAAAGCACCCCTTTTTTTTCTTTCTTGTAGTGCCTGGCCAAATTCCATTTCCATTAATGGCATACCTGAACAGGCCTAAAAATACACAGGATCACTTGGAAATAAGACTGCCTAAATCCTGATGCAAGAATCAAGCTGCTATTGAAATACCTAAGCATGCAGTTGGTACACAAGGGTATAATCTGAGTCTGAAAATCTGGCTCTGACTGTGTGTAGTGTCTGTAGACAGAGCACCCAGAAATACAAAAAGTCATAAAATCTAAATTATATTGGAAGGGGGAGTGGGGTTTGCTCATTGCTTTTTTTGGTACAGTCTTGCTACGCGCTATCTGCGGGCAGTATTTATTACTCACTTTTTTGGGTTGTTGCTACCTGTGTTTGCAACACAGCTGGCTGGTGATCTTCAGCAGCAGTTCCACCAAACAAAGGATTGACAACTGGACTCAGGGGTCTGATTTCAGACATGTTATAAACTGGGGGAAGTATCGATTCTCTGTGAGCAGAGGTGGTCACAGTGTGGTCCTGAGCAGATGGCAGAGGTTCAGTGTATCTGGATTGCGATGGACTATGCTGCAAAAGGAGTCAAAATCTTAAAATTCTGCCTGGGCTCAGATGCCATGAGAAAAAAAATTACAGAATTATGCAGGAAAATTTTGCTAAACAATGTGTGAAAAAATACTGTTAACAGCAGGTCAGTTTGGACCTGCTTCTAGTGATTATTCAGTATGGAACCATAATTTTCTGACAATGAGAGCATAATGAAAAGGCAAAGTAATGACTTCAATTTAGTCATTCAGCTGAATTCATTCAATTCAAGCAAATTTCCAGTCACTACTTAGTCTGTAATACTAATAAAACAAAAAATGGAAGGAATTTTTTGATAAATCAGTGCTGCTTAACATCTAGTACACTCATTGGGCATGATCTGACATCTTCAATCTGTCATATTTCTGGCTAACAGCCAGTTGCTAATCATTAGAATTTTAGAATTTACCTTGATAGAAGTGTTAAGCAGTCAACCCTGGTCTTCAAATTACAACTATTATATAAAAAATCGCCTCTCTAAAATTGTAGTATATTCAAGAAGACTTGCAAGGTTCTTAGTACAGTATAGTACAAATAGCTGCCTTAATCAGACATTGATTACCTACTGAGAAGAGATAGGAATTTGATACTATTCAATATCTTCCCATTTACAGGCCACTACTGACAAAGTCAGTTTGAGAAAACTCTTCAGAGTCATTGGAACTCAGCCTAGGTGAAATGTGAAGGTGCAGACAATTCATCCAATCCTTAAATTTTGCATTTCTTCTCTAGGTCTACAAAAAGACTGTGTTTATATATGATAGTAATTCAACAGTTTGAAGATTTAACTATAACCACAGCCAGCCAGAACCAAGTGTGTGAGCATCTAATCCTATCTGATATATCTGAGAACCTACCTAAGAATCCTTTCTGATTCTTATCACATGCTTTATAAAGTCAGCATCTGTCTTGGTTTACTTTTATTTTTCTTAATAATACAGAATGTTAAAACTGACCCTCAGTGTCTCACAGATCTGTCTAGAGGTACTACAAGCCCAAACCCTAAATCAATCACGCCTACCAAAGGAGCTCTTATTCTTAGAAATTAACCTGGATTTTGAAAGTGAACTATTTAATTATGAACGGTATTATATAAACAATAACACAAGGATAAATAATCTTTAATAATTAATAAGTGGATAATCCATTGACTCCTCCACAGTAAGTCAGTAATATTTAATTATCTCTAATCTGTATTCAATTAATATTTTAATACCAGTATCATGGTCTGCTATATCCATTCCATGCAGCTACAGAGGTTTACACATCAAATATTTCAACCAGTTTATCCATCTGGTTAATAAGGGCAAGCGAAGTTCAACTTTTATCATTGACTACTTTAGGCAAAGCAATAAAAACACCCTAAGGTGTTAGTGCTGATCTACTGCAAAGGTGACAGATATCCTAACCCAATACCCTGACAGTGGCTGAAAAATACTGGAGACTCAGTAAGGGAACTAAGGTGATACACACCTGCAGAAAATATTATCTATTGCATTAAAGCTCTCCCTGTCCTGTCTGTCTGTGCAGCAGCACTGTTTTGGAGGGCAGAACCTCAGTGCAGCTCAGGAGAAATTTAAAGCTGGAGAATGAAGAGTAACAAATAAGGAGTCCTACAAGTACAGCCCAATGTGGAAAGTGAAACAACACCAAAGGCTTAATAACTTGGAAATATGGCCGGGAACAACCTGGAAAGTGCATGCCACAACAAGAAGCATTGTACTAACAATCAGCTTGCACATAAATAAATGTCTTATCCACTGTGTGCATGCCTCAATAGAAATGTACGAGTTTTAACTCACTTCTGAGATTACGACCTACAAAAAATATGAGTACTGTTAGCATTTATTGAAACCAAGAGGCAGTATTACCCTATTTCTTTTGTAAATGTTTGTTCTCAACAAATAAGTTCACTCTAACTTTAAAAGTTTTTTCCAAACACATTGGTCTGGTCAAATGACATGTTATTTGCATATTAAAAGGCAGATGGTGAAATAAAGATGGTAAAATATTTGAATTCAAATAAAGACACATATTTTAAAAACATTTGATAACTGTTACTTCTTTACTCACTGGGGAACCAATTCCTTCGGTAGGAAGCGTATCAGTCTCGGAAGTAGTCATTTTAGGTAACTGGCCATTAGCATCTTCCCTGGGAATTTCAGATTCCAGACTTGGAGATGGAGATAACACATTGTAATTTCTGGTGTAGATTGAAGACTCATTCTCACAGATTTTTGTGATCAGTTTATTTTCAAGAGCTGAAAAGATTAATGAATTGATGACATTTTTTAATAGTAATCAAAAGAAGTCACAATGATTCAGCACAAGCTCTTAGTGCAGTATTAACCCTAAACCTTTAATCACAGGGTCTTGTGAAACACCATCTTTTGTAGTGATGTCAAAATGCAAATGACAAGTAATAAAGTAACAGTCTCTGAACTATTTTATTTTAATGCCATGTTTTCATTTTAAGAAGAAACAGATGAAAAATGAGAGTGAAGGGAAGAAAGCCTTTACATGTAAGAAAGAAAAAGAAAATCTGGGCAACAGTTTTCTACTTATTTGCAAAAACAAAAAACACTAGTGAATGGGAATATTTTTATATTGAATGCTAAAGTCTGAGTCAGAGCCCTAAACGTAATCCCACTGGAACCAGAACCTTAGCTTGGATTCCTCTTAATGCCTTAAATCCAGACTTAACTTCATTCACAGTCTTAGCATAGCAAAATAAGATTATGCTCAGGAAAAGTATAGGCTGGTCTACAGTTAGTCTAGGTCAATGTACTTTTTTTTTCATAGGTCATTATAGATTTCCTCTGGGTTTGCTCCTGATTTCACCTGTAGCCACAGAATTTTTTCAAGCCACATACATTGAAATATACAATGTCTATCATATCCCATTCCCTTGTGTGCGGGTCCAGCATTTTTTCCCTGGAATCAGGGTGAAAGCATAGGTTTCCCTATGGCTTTCAGAAAAAAACCAAAAAAATGAAAGAATGCTTGTAAGAGAGAGTGGAGGGATTCCAAGACTGACAAGGCCCAAAAGAAAGAGAGAGTCCGAGATGTTACATCAAGGTGGAGGGAAATCTACATCTCTCTCGGATGAAACTATGGCCAAGCACAAAAGGACTGTGAAGGAAGGCTGATGCAATCTCTCACAAAAGAGGAGTATCCCAAAGAAGACTTGGGCTTAGAAAACTGATGTTCTTTGTAGTTTATTGTTTCTGCAAGAGGCAAAAATTCGGCAAAAGTTTCATTTGGCCAAAGATGATGCGAAACAAGAGTGAGCTTTATCCAACAGAGAAATAAAAGCTGCCACTCAGTAGGCTGCCTTGCCTGGCCATGGGAGAGACCACACTCCCTTACATGCTTATTTCAAGTTTCCTCTTAATGAAATAGTTTCTTTTACCTGAAAGTGTTATGAAGTCATCTATCTGGTAAACATGTTCGTCATCAGGGTCTGTTGCAATGAGCTGCATTTCTTTCAGGAAATCCTCATAATGAGGATCAGTCCTTTGAACAATCCCAATGACAAATATCTCAATATCTGTAGCATGGGCATCTCTTACTACAGTATCCAGTCGTACTTTATCACGACTGTCCGCTTGTCCATCCGTTATTACAACAGCCACCTTCCTTACTGCCGGGCGCGCTGCCTGGAATAAGCGAATGGCTTCTTGGATAGCTGAAGCTGTGAATGTACCTTCTCCTAAGTAGGGCATCTTGTCAACAGCTGATTTCAGATATTCTTTGCTTGTGTATTGGTTCAGAGAAGACACCAGGTCCACTTTGTGGCTGAAGTTGATGATGCCGATGCGGGTTGTAGCGTGGTTGGCTGAAACCTTGTCAATGAATGTTTTCATAAAGGTTTTGATAATATTGAAGTTATCCGGTCCAACACTTTCTGAACTGTCAATGACGAATACTAGTTCCAGTGGTATTACTCTACATTTGATACCACAACCTAGAAAATACCCATTTCAGACAATTTATGAGAAACCACCTTCAAAAAACGAATTGAGCTCACACATCAGATTTACAGTCAGTTAAAACTCAGTTAATGAATTAATTTCTAGTTACTGGTACTGATCACAGAAACAGAGCTGGACCAAATTACTTCAGGTATAGCTCTGGCAACATAGCGAGCATCGTTTTCATATCAGTGGTATCCTGACACACAAACATGCAGGGGAAAAATCCATTCAGTCAATATAAATTCACTGTGTTTTATCAGAACTACTTTTTTCCATACTGTAATCCTTACCACATATTTCGTTGATAAGTCTGATAACATCTTCTCTCTGAAAAAGAGTATTAACTTGTTGTGTGTTCTGGTGTTAAGAATGCTGAAATTTTTATTTATTTACAAAAATGCAGGCAATGCAATATCTCATAAAGACCCTCATAAAGATCACGTAACCTTTAAATATTTTCCCCAGATAAACTACTATTGTTTCAAATAATTTATTTATATACTTACTGAAAGACCAGCTTCACCTTTTCTTCCCCCACTTCCCTGAAAATGTGTAGGGTGATATAATTAACAATTTGCTTAATTTCTATTTTGTAAATTTAAGTAACATGAAAATGTATTTTACCTTTGGCCCTGGAGGTCCTGGGTCTCCAATCTCTCCTTTGGCACCTTTGCTCCCTGGATCACCTTTATCTCCATAGTCTCCCTAATTTAAAACAACTGTATTAAATACAGTCATAGCTCCAGTTTTGTTGATTGTCAGAGCTGGAAGGTTCCATGAGCTTTAAAGATAAATTTTCTGGCTTGTTTTGTTGTTTTTTCTTTTTATTAATAGTTTATCTTGTATGTATTATAAGGAGAATATCTGAAAGCAGGCTCTCAGAGAAAGCAAAATGGGCAGCAAAAGCATCTTTGAGAAATTTCTACAAAAACTTACCTTAGTTCTTGAGGGGGAGTAAAGACATCTATATGCAAATGTCAAGAATCTATAATATTTACTGTTCTTTGATTCTCTTGAACTCTAAAACCATGTTTATAGTGGACCTATGCTAGTTTAGACTTATGGAGAGATATAACTGCCTCAGATCAGCCCCTGTGCTGAAACTCACACCAGCTCTGCATAAAAGCCAAATGAAAACCTGTGAGCTTTCAAAGGACATATGAGAAGAGGCATGCTTGGACTGTTATATCCATCGGAAAATACAATGTTTCACATTTAGAAGCAATTCTGCACTTTTCCCCTCAACTGACTAGACTTTTTGATTTCCAAAAAGTGAGAGGTTTCAACATTACGAGACAGTTTTCATACAATGCAGGTATAAAATATATTGTAAATAAGATTCAGGTTCTAAATTAGACATTTTTTTAAAGAAGAAGATTGTACAGGACAGTTTTTTTACTTCTCTCTGGAAATTACTAACCAGCTTACATTTCACTTGAAATTTTAAAGCTTATGAATTTGTCTAGATTACTGTCTATTTTGATATCATTCCTCATTATTATCCAGCCAGTGGAATCACACAGGTAACTCCTGTGTTACAGCCTTCACCGTGGTTACCAGTTTGTTGCCAGTTTTAAAGAACCCTTTTGACTCTCAGTCTGATTCTAATCTTATTCAAACTGGTGTAAATCTGGAAATTGTACACAGCTTCTCCACAGCATTAAGAAAACCAGTTTCAACTAAGTAAGGTCTTGGAAGACAGTTCTTATTCTATTTTACAAAATCAGAGTATCCAGCAAAGGATATTACTTTCCATTACCTGTCAATGAATTGATTCGAACATCATCAAAGTTAATGTCAGCATTAATAATAATGGGAAAGCAAATATGATTTGCTGACTGTGGTGGTGGTGCTACTTTCTTACCCTTAAATATACTAAAACCTGATCTTTTTGGTTCATATACAAAATTCCTGCTGAACTAAACCATTCCTTTTCATGTGTGACAAGACTGCTATATTAACAACAAACACAAAAGTTTGCTTGGAGAAAAGACACTTGGAGAGATTTACATTGGGTCACAAAGATTAGCCAATATACAAGATGAATATGAAGATCAGTGAAAATATTGCAGCTATTATATTATATATATATTATATATATATATATATATATGCTGCAATATTTTCACT
>NW_024581137.1:33449682-33580344 GCF_017639235.1 Corvus kubaryi | reverse complement strand
ATTTATATATAGTATAATATATATATATATTATACTATATATAAATATTGCAGCATATATAGTATGTGGCATTTGGAATGTGAGTGAAAACAGAACTAGGAGGCAGAAATTTGAATTTGTGTGAAAGAGCTTGATATTCACATAAAAGCTCCCAAGCTGTTAGATGTGAATAGTTAAGTGTAGGAAATTATCACAATTTTTATAAAAACCAGGAAGTTATTCAGTAAGGAAAGATTCAAGCTTGGCCTTCAATCATTGCAGAAAAAAACAAGTCAAATAAAACAAAGCCCTTAAATGATATTAATTCTAAAGCAATTCCTTTTTTTGTCAGAGACTGGCAAATAAAAGGACATTTTGTAATACCCCAAAAACATCAAAAATAACTGAATACATAACTTTAATAACTTAGAATTATTCTCCTGCTAACAGGTATGACCTCATTCTAGGTCCTACTTTGTAATCTGGTCCTTAATGACCATTAGGATTTTCACAGACTTCAAAGCTGACAATGAATAGTAGGTACCTACCTTGCAAGCTAAACAAGGTAATGTCTTTGCCTTCTGTTTCTCTTCAAAGACCTGTCACACCAAATCACCAATAAAGGAAAAAACCCCCTTTTTTTTTCCTTACTTCAAACTTAGGATTTACCTTTTGTCCAGGAAGGCCAAGTCCTAATGATCCTTTTAGTCCAGGAAAACCTTTATTTCCTTTTTCTCCCTAAACAGAATATGAAACTTAAGTTTAACTGAAAATTAATGTAAAATCTATGCTGTTCTCTATTCACTTTAGAACACTCTGCATCATAGAGAAAGCAGGGATGAAGCACACAAAATTAGTCTAAGGCTGGAGAAATAAGCAATTGGCTATGATTCAGAACATAAATGAGAACCTTATTAATTCCTGATTAATTAAATGAAAATTTGTCATTCCACTGAAAGAGCTGAAAGACAAAACTAACCTCTTAGAGGCTCAGATGCTTATTTATCCTGTCTATAAGCAGTAAAATGAGGTCCAAACCAAATTTTCTCTAAAAACACACATTCATGATCTCTCCAGGGTAAACTTAGTTTTTCTGATCTTAAGTAAATAAGAAGACATCTCTACCCTTCACAGTGTGGAAAGCAGAGCACTTTTCTGCTGATACTTCAAAAGAGAGTATCAGTCCAGTTACAAAGCTCAAAACTGTTTATAAGGATTGCTACACATGCCCTGCTGCATGTACTTTGACTTTAGAAGCATGTCCATACTAGCAGTGTGGGCACACAATGTTATAAAACACAGCTGTTATATACACACAGAAAATTCTTCATAGCTTCTGGATTCCAGAAACTTTCTTGCTTTATTTAATAGGGTAACACAAATGATTTTACAGCCGCTGTATGCATTTTAAACACAGCTAGAAGTGATTATATTTCCTGGTGCATAAATGCTTCACCATAATTCACATTACATAAATAATTCACTTAACAGCAGTGCCTGGTGCAGATACCAAAACCAGCTCCAGAGAATGTCAGTGAGATCAGGAGCAGTTACCACCTGTATCAAACCTAACTATGAGGTGCAAGTACAGGGTTAGTCTGTTCTACTTTTCAGTCAAGAGCTCTCACTGCCCCTCTGAAGCATCTTTTACTAATTCTTGTATTGCTACTCACAAATGGGTCTAAAGGGGTGACACTGCTCATAATGGACAGAAAAACACAAAAATGTTTCCAAGTTTATCCAGCCTTCACCTAAGGTGCACCAGTGCAGCAGGACCGATCACTGACTATCCCTGCTGTGCTGGATAGGGGCTTACGGATTTCTGCAGGCAGAGAAACAGCTGCACAGCGCACAGCTAAGCCAACCTTCTCTTCCTTGTACTGAGGGCTCCTGGCCCACATGAGTTGGGAATTCACCAGGAGTCAGGCAATGAGATGCAGCTCCTCGAAGACACAGTGTACTACATGTCCATGGATGGTTTTCCCTGTCTGAATTCCAGATCTAACTGAGATCCTGCTGAGATGACGGCTTCTGTTTGCACTTGGGTGCATTGTGGTCTTGCCCTGTGCTAGGAAAGGTATCCAAGGCACTCCACTGTTCACATCTCCACTGGAGTACTGCTTTCATAGCCTTGCCCTGTGGGTGCCTCTTGGTCTACTAGCCCCGACTTGGGGAATTAAAAGCTCTGCTTGCCATCAGGACTACCTATCCCTGACCTGCTAACCAGTAGCCTCTTGCCTGTGTAAGCAGAACTTCCCCTCTCCCCAGTTTCTTACAGCAGCAGCAATTCAGACACTATTATGTAAATGCTGGAGACTGGAAAACAGTGGATGTATCAAATTACATCGCTGATCCACTAGGGGGATTTCCTGTGAATAGGAAATACTCCTAAGGTGATGGGATGCACAATTTATTTATTTCTGTCACAGGAGCTCACAGTGACTATTTAATCTAATTTCCTTTAAGTTGCTTTTCAGCAGGATTGTGCTTCTCGGGGTCCTCATTTAGGTATTAATGCAAATGGCTTTTAAACACAGTGAAATAGTGTGCCAGTTTGTTTCAAGGCTTGCTGTTCAGCACTGGGATGGACTATCCCTCCCCCCTGGGTCATCACACAGCTTCCTGGTTAACACCTCTGCAGGTCTGCAGAGCACACGCATATAAACCAAAATCAGGATATGCTGTGTATTCCAGTGGTCATTCACTAGTAATACATGTCAGACCAAACAAAACTAGATTTATTACCGCCATTTGTTGCTGCCCATTTGACATTGTTAGGATGGTGTTCAGGCAATGAAAACTGAATGAGACCTACTGTTCTAAGTAAATTCATACCCATACAGCTGACATTTCTCACAAGCACACATGTGAGTTTCATCCTTTAACACATCAACTGTGGAACCAAATCCTACTTCCTCTACTTGTGCAACAAGTATCAATCAACATTAGAAGGTTTTATCATGGATTCCATAACAGTACATTTAGTAAAACCCAAGAAGTGTGCTGTATTAATTTAAAAATATTTATGGCTTTGACAGTTCAATCCATGTACATAATTAAAATCACACTTTACCACCAGTATTACCAAAATGAACTGAGTGCAGATCTGAGAATGTCTAGACTGTGGTTTTGAAAGGGAATCAAGTATAAAAAAAGAAGATCTGTGAACATAGCTATCAACATAACTTGAAAACCAACTCATTTTTGGCATTCCATTCTTACCGTGTGCAGACCAAGATCTCTCTCCATATATTAAAAAATATTTGGAGTAATATTGTTAGCTCAAATGCAGGAGTAGAGTAGCTTTTATCTGATGAAGAGTGGCCAAAAAGAATGAAGTTTGACATGAGAAGAGATAGAACGACAAAATAGAAGATCAACAAGCATTAGTGTGTGGAGGAAACCAGTGCTACCAGAGCAAGACAGTTGCAAAAGTGGCTCAGAAATAAGCTGCTCCTAAGAATTATATAAAAATAATCATAATTTAAAATAGCAATTGGTAAGGGAAGAAATTAGAAATTGCAAGACTGATGGTGCCTACACAATTCATGGACTGCTACAAAAACAATAGAAGCTGAGTTTGACCCACCATATCATTACAGTTTTGTTTTCAAGCCCAAAGACATTTCATAACCAGGACACACTACTTTCCAACATCCCTAAATTCCACATCCTTGCATTAGAAACATGCTTTTCTTTGACAGTGTGTCAGTGAACTCTCTTCTTCCACTGGAAAGCTTCCATAATGACACTGAGTTCTCTACACTTGTAAAACATGCTTTAGATATTTTTTCATAGCAGTGCCAACATAACATCCAGACATACATCTGTGCATATCTAAATATATATATAGAGAGAGAGAGACAAGGGGGGAGAGAGAAAGAGAGAGAGAGAGAAGTGTATATGTACACACTGACCATATTGTGGGTAACCCTTACCTTCTCACAGGAACAGAATAATATTATGTAATCTGTATATTTTTTAATGTATCATCAGCTGCATTTGATTGCTGAAACATTTTTGTCCAGAATGGTAATTGTGCTTTTATAATTAACCTTGCATACCCATAGAATTAACAAAGATATAACCCAAATATTAGATTCTGGAAACACAACAGAAATTGTTATTAAAGGCAGACAGGAAAGAGTTTTCCTATACCATAAAGCAATACAGAGATGGGAAAAAATTTTCTGATTTTCACAAGAATACAGCAAAGAGCCTGTGGAGATTCAGTGAACAAAGGAAGAAGAGAAAAGAAGATAAGGAGGTTTTTATGTCCTCACACTACAATATGTATTAGCTTTGTGATTACTGATAACAATTAATACAGAGCCAAATTTCAAACAAATCAGAACAAAGGTCTGGACAGTTGTGACTCTTAACCATGTCGAGATCTCTGTCTAAGAAAGTCTGGAAACAAGATAAATCAGAACCCATAAAAGGGAGTTCTACAATAAGGGAAAAAGAAAGAACACAAGAAAGTATGTTTTTATGCTATGAAACACCTCACAGTGAAAAAAAGGGAAGAGCCCTCTACAGAATAGAAACAGAAATGATGGAACACAAATATAAAAATGAAAGACATTGAAGATGTAATCAAAGTAAGTCTTGAATAAAATAAATTCCAAAGGAATCTGTGCTTTTCTGGTAAAGCTGATTCTCCTCTGAATCATATTGCAAACAACATACATTTTCACAATTTGTTTGTTTGTTTGCTTCAGAATGTCACTGTTTTCCAAGGAAGACCTGTTTGCCAGTGAATTCCCTGATGGCTTTAGTATCTAGAGCCAAAATCACAGTATAGGGAGGCACCTTTTCTAACCCAACTAGAACATTGCTCCTTTTACTGAATCACCAGTGGTTGACCACTTAGCGTTGGAGACCTGAGCACAATACTCTTGATCCAGGGAAATATTCAGCCATAGGCTCTATTTTAAGCACATTGATTTAAGGAAAACAGGAGAAACTTGGGCTGTTCTCCACTGGAGCCTCCAGTTTTAATAATTTTTCCACACATTTGTGACAAGGCAATTTAACAACTGAATGCTTAGAATATGTTGTCTTGTTTGTGTTTCTCCTTTTAAGGAGAGAAGTTGTGGCTGGAATTGGGTGAGTAAAAACTCACTTAAGAGTATATGGGAGACTGCCTAATTTCATTTATATTCCAACATTTTGTTTAACTTATTTTGCCACAGTAGATCTCCGTTACTGCCTCTTACAAGTGCTACCCAGAGAAAACCACAGATCTAAGTAAAACAGTAAGATGTGGCAGAGATAAGCCTTTTTTCTCCAGGTTAAATATATTTTTAATGACAAGAACAATAGAAGAGCAATTGGATGCAAACAATACTGATAACACAGCAAACAAAGTAAATATTGCATAGCTTACGAATAAGAAACTAAAGTGTAAAATTAATATTTGCAGGAGTTCACTGATTTGGTGGCAAAGACAGAAAAAAGACAGTCTCTTTAAGAAACAGTTTTAGAAGAAACTGACCAGATATGGCATTAACCCGGATTACCTTGTCTCCTTGTATGCTGGCACCAGGGGGGCCAGGTGGGCCAGGGAAGCCATTACGTCCCATAATACCCTATGACAGTCAGTGAGGCAAAAAAAGAAGGATCAGGAGGTAAACTCGTGGTAACACTATGGAAATAATCCCAAAATTGCTGTAAGCAAAAAAGTAAAACCATGTCAAAGACTCTAGTTCTGATTCTTCTTCGGTTTACACTTTCTCGCTGTGGTAATTATCCTTGGCAAATTCTTAGGAAAGCAAAGGAACAATTAATCTGGAAATAATTACAGAATAAAATTTACTCATAACACAGTGTGATATTTTCCTCATTTTTCCCCACACAGAAGACAACAGAAACCCTGTTTACAGAACAGCTTTGTGCAATCACTCCACCAAAGGGAGGCACAACAGCAGAGACACAAAGGAGCAGAGCAATAAAACCTAGTGTAAGTAAGTCTGACAGGCATGTTAGTTCTTGGGCACCATGGGCATATGCCAAGCCCCTGTGGTGCCATAGTCTCTAGGAGCATCAGTCATTCAGAAAATCATAAGTGGGAGGGGAATAGAGTAAAGCCAAAGCAGCACATGCTGATTTGTATCAATACAGTCAAAATCAGGTAGAGCCCTTGTGCTTTGCAGGCAGGCTAATCTAACATTTCAAAGTGACAAAGTGAAGTATATCCTTTTGATTACATCAAAACTAAATTATTGATTTTCCTTTTTTTTTTTTTCTTTATTTTTAGTTGACAAAGTTTTCAAAATTTGATCAAGCTTCATAAAAGTTTTTGTCAAGTTCAGGTTGGGGCATCCACAGCTCCTCTGGGCAACTGTTCCAGTGCCTCACCACCCTCACACTAAAGAATTTCTTCCTAATATTGAATCTAAACCCACCCTCTTTCAGTGTGAAGCCATTCCCCCCTGTCCTGTCACTACATGCCTAGTCCATCTCTGTCTTTCTTGCAGGCTCCCTTCTGGTACTGGAAGGCTGCAATTAAGTGACCCCTGTAGAGGCCCAAAGAAGTTTAGTTCCAGGGTGGATTGTGGCAGTGCCTCTCCCTGCCCCAGGCTGCACTAGGATGTAAGAAATGCTCATTAGACCTCAGCCTTGACGAACTGCACTTGGACTAAGCCCCTCCTGAGCTTATCAAAAACACTGTCTGTTCCCAGGAACTAACAGGCATCTAATGACCTCCTGTTTTTTAACAAACAGGCTTGGAAACTTTATCTTTCTTGACTGAATAACAACCCAAGCGGAATATTTTTGTTACTGAACCTTCAAAGAAAGTTACAGACTCAAATTGTGGCCAGGATGGAAAATCACTATGACTAAAGTCTACTCTCTTGCAACCCTATAAACAGCAGTCCAAAGTGAGAGCCCTTTCAGCGCTCAATTCCCAGAAGGTAAGCAGGTAATTGTATGTCTCAAACACCTATGGCTGTGGAGACAGCCAGCGATTGGTGGTAATAACAGACAAGAATTGTTGATAATAACCAAGGACTGCTGGTCTTTACACACTGAAAAAGGGTAGGTCATCTCAACCATGAAGCCTTCTCTGTGCCAGGCTGAACAATCCCAGTTGTCTCAGCCTTTCCTCATAGGAGAGTGACTACATACATATCCTCACCCTTGAAGACAAAATACTGTTTCTCCACAGATAACATATTTTTCAGTCTCAAAGGCTTTGTGCAAAGAGCACATAGGGTCACACATTTGTAGGATTTTGACAGTCCAAACTTGAAACAGGCTATGTCAGTATGATTTACTAAGGTACTGAAATTGCTGCAGCTTTCAGAAAGCAAGGTAAAATCAGACACATCCTGAAAAGGTATTCACGCTCTTTGCTTATTGCATACCTGGAGTTGGTGATAGCAACGCTTCTTCATTCAGATGCTAGTTTATACAAAATGGCAGTGGAGGGTTCTGTACTCTCTGCTCTTATGCAAAAAGTTACAAAGATCTGTCTATGTTTAAATGAAACAGAAGTGGAGAAATATACACAATGTTTGTCCTCATTGCCTCTGTAAAAATAATTGATGGATAAACCTGTAATAACGAAATCCAGGCAAGTACTGAATGCCTTTTCTTATCAGTATGTATTTTTAGATTACAAATCACTCCAGTGCCGGGAGAAAAAATTGCCCACGTTGCACACTGGTTGCTTATAGAATTAACTTTTTGTTTTTGCATTTCTTTCCTAATGGTTTTACTAACGAAATTAATTGGATTTAATCTGATTGAGCAAAAATTTCAAACATAAAATTCACATTTAATGTATCTTCCAGCACAAAAGAATATCTTGTAAACAGGATAGATACAACCAGAAGAAATATTTCATTTAACCATCCTGATAGCTCTGTTCAATCTCCAGATGTAACCTCATAAAGTCTGGCTGCAAATGCAGTTTTCTTCCCATTAGTATTCTTCTTAATCCAGTTGGTAGAAGTGTATGGTTAGTGACCATGTTTATATGCTTGATTTATCCTGAAGTTGCACCAGTGTAAATCAATAACTGATGAAGATCACTTGGTGTCTGAGAGATCAGAGTCTGGCAGCCAGCACCACAAAAGATCCCAAAAACTTGAACATGGCATCATACCAACCTTGGGACCCATGGTTCCCATTCCTGGTGGCCCCGGGGGCCCAGGAGGGCCTGGATTTCCATGGTCTCCCTGAAAATAGACACAGAAATGTCAGTCATCACCTAGTAAATGTTACATCCTTCATCCACTTATGAAGCAGTCAAACTACTCAGTTTAAAAAACAAGCCAAACAAATGCTACATAAGTAAATAGCTGCTTTATAGATAGGCATGAAAAAAAAAGAGCCCAAAATACAGGCACCCACATCATTTAAGGTCTAGGTGCAGAACTTTATTTCCCAAGCAAAGGTCCATGTGATCAAAATCACCAGCAGAGTTAGGGCTCTACTTTGCAGGCTTATGAGCTACAAAAAAAAAAAAAAAAAGAAAGGAATCCATTTGGAAACACCACCATTTTCCCATCATATTTTGCAGGGGCTTACCAGGATGGACAGGGAGCTTACTAGTGGCACCATGACCATGACCTTTTACTGATACTGTGCTTGTTCTGACACTAGAGACATTTAATTTCCAGAACTGCCAAATCTAGGCGTTTATGAAAACTAAATGAATTTCAATAGCATCAATATAGAAGAATAAAGAGAATAGCTGTTTTTTAAAAAAGCCTTAATGTACATACATTTAGCTTGATTTCTGAAGGAAATTAAGTGATACTCTGCCTGTGCTTCTGCTTGTGTGTGTTGATTCTGTTTTTTTCTTCCAGTATATTTTGAAGTCATCTGTTGATTTCAGCCAAATTCATCAGAAGTGTACGGGCCTTGACCATATTAATTTCCAGCATATTTGGTGGTAGTAGGAGGTTGGGTAATCGAGAGACATTCAATTTATGCTTTTGCTGAAGAATGAAGAAAACCCAGAGAGGACTCACCCCTTAACAACCAGGCAGAGAAAAGGCAGCTGCTGTCTGGTCAGGGGAAAATGAGTGTAACAGAGAGCCGGGTGCTGGCCCTCGTGCTGCAGACAAACCCAGTGAAGGAGATGGGGGGACAGGGGACATTAATGATAGGAGGAATGCACAGTTTTGTTTTCCTCAGACTGTGATTGTACAAATGAGGGAATAGGCACACATTCAGCGCAAGATTACTTGAAAACACCCATCCATTCCTTGAAAAAAAAAAAGAAGTCTATAATCGATAAGTTAGAGATGCAGAGTATTCTGAACTGGGTTTAGCTTGATATCCCTAAACCTATTCCTGTGTAGGCAAGTGCAAAATAAAAAAATGCACTGAGAAGCTATTGATCATATCATATATTAATAACAGAGCAGAAGAAATTGTATTTCTTGACAAAATTAAAAAGAAATCATTATAAAACCTCTTAATTGTACTTATTTTTACACTTGGAAAAGCTGCAGAAAGGGCTGTGCCTGCAGAGGGAGCATTCGTTCTAGGAGAGAGGTGCAAGTATAAATTGCAAATCACAGATGTCACTTGAGTTGTGGTAGGTGAAATGAAACAACATATCAAACAGATTAAAAAGGAAAAAGCAAACAGAATATTCTACAGATTTTCTTTACACTCTGGGAGGAATGTGTGTAATCATTATAGTGACTACTTTTAGGTGAAATTCCCAAGGTTCAGTCTCTAGAACGACATCACTGCAATCTGTGTTTTTTATCCATGGCCATGATACCCTCATGCTAAGTCCCAACACACGTGCTAGTTATGCAGAGGTACTAGGGCCCAAACTACGCTCAGGCTTGAGGGATTTGGAGAGGTGGGAACCTAATCCCAAAGGCTAAAGCTTAGACCAAGCTTACAATGCTCTCCTTCCTGATGTAATATTTAGCTTTTGAATTTCATTTCCTGTTTCATCCAAAGCACTGGAGACTGGCCAGTTTGAGCAGGACATAGGCATGGTACTTGGATGCTCTTAGCTTCAAATTGCTGTGTCAAGGTGATTGGGTTAAATTAAGTGCCATGTTCAGTCAGGAGGAAATTTTTCCCTCAGATGACCTAAGGCTTTTATATCAGACCTTCCTTGCAATGCAAAGAGCCAAGGCATTGGCCATCTTCCTATCTAGTACCATCTATTATCAAAGGAATATTTATTTGTCCTCAATGTCCCCACAACCACAATACAATCTTATGCTGTTTGTAGGACAACTCTTCATGAACAGAAGTTGTGCAGAGCAGCCAAAGCTTTCCCTGCCCAAGCCTCCCTCTGAAATCTGCCAGAGATGCCAGAGCTAAGAGATACAGATATTGCATTAAAATGTATTTTGTAGGAGATCCTGGGATGCTGTGGCCTGTGAAACAGCCTGTGAGCTGCTGTGATGGAAACTGAATGGGAGGTTATCAAACCTAAATGATTCCTTATGGCCCAGTATCCAGAATACCTACAACCTGCTCTTAGACCAGCCCTGACCAGAAAGAGCCTAAAGTGTGACCTGAAGTCATCTGCCTCTTCCTCCCGCGGGTAACACAGTCTTCCACAGGGTCGTTGCAGGTGAAGGATTGAATTTTAGCCTCACATGCTTAGTTAATACCAGATGTCTCATTGAAAAGCTCTTCTGTAGAGCTTTATAGTAATCCTCACAGCTTCTGTATTTCTTGGCTTAAAGAAAAATACTTTTATTTTGCTTTATGAGTTGTGAAGTGGAGCAGTTCCTTTTTCTAAGGTGTCATATTAAACTGTCCTTCAGGGAATTCAGTTCAAAAATGATTAATACTGTTCTTTGATGAGGTCTAATTTATTTCCTGTATTGTGCTTGTAGACAAGCTTGTCACCATCAGCAAAACATTGAACTAGAGAAACACCACTGAAGAAAGAAATAAAGAGCTGAGTCAAAACACTGTAAAGTGTGGGAGTCCAATGTCTATTCTATACCTTTTATTAAAGAAAAAAAAAACATTAAATGACCTAATGGTCAACTAAAAAGTAAATATTGGATTTCCAAATATATATGTCATTTACTGTGAAGCATATGTATTTGATACTGAAACATGCAGCAGACACTGCAATACTCTCTTTAGTGAGAGCTAATGGATATAACAGTATTTGTAAGAAGAACATATTTTAAAAAAAAGATATTACATCTCTGCTTTCCACATTTTAGTTCAAATAGGCAAGGCCCAAGCTGCAAAAGTTGTTCATACTGCAACTGGATCCAGCCCAAATGCTCGTGCACTGTGCTAAGGATTTTAATAATCTTTCTGCTATCCAGTTACTTGCTTTATTTCTAGTGCTGGGCTCTTGCTCTTGAATGTCTGTAACTCATCTCCTAGTTGGCGACAGTGCTTTTAAATCAAATTTTTATTATATTCTGACATTATGTGCTTCTGTTTTAATGCTACAGAAAACAGGGTTCTGCCAGGACTGAATGCATCCCACATGTTCTAATTTTGTTTTCGTGTGAATTTGACCTCTGATACATAAAATTCCTGTCTAGCATTGTGCACATATGTGAGCCATTTCTGAAAGCAGAGAACAGAGCTTTGATTCAGATGAGTGGAACATTCCTATATAATGATCCTCAAAGGAATTTCAAATTAACTAGTATGTAAATTTATGAGCATCTTTAATCAAATACATGTTCTTTTTTTATATGCAGAGATTCAGAGATTGTCACTGTTTTTACCTTCTTTTTTTTTTTTTTTTGTGGTATGTGTAAGAGGTAGACAATGCATTTACATTTCATTGGAAAAAGCCAGAATATTTTCCATTTTATGAACTAAGTTCTGGAGGAATTCTTGCAATTCAAGTGAATTCTTTTTCCTTGTTGCACCTTTGCTACCAAGATGTTATGGAAAGATTAAAAAATCAGAATGTAGTATGGGCAAACAGAAGCAAAAAATCAGGGAATGAGAAGAGATGCTTATATATTTAGTTCCTTTTTTTCCAATGCACTCTATACTATGTCTGGTGTGAATAAACAGAAGTAAATCAGAGATGTTATATCTCATTAGATAATGCTTGCGTTGGTGCCCCACTCATATGCTGCAAAAGCTACAGCTGCTCACTCTGCACAGAACAACACACACTTCACTCAACATGGCTAACACACCAATCTAGGGACATCGTCAAAAAGAAACATACCTATTTTAAAGTAAAAAATACAAATTAAATATTTTACCAGGTGTTTTTAACTCTTGAATTTTTTATTTTCCTGACAGAGTGTTAGATAAGCATTACTCTGAGCAGGCAGGTTTGGTAGGCAATATCACACTGTAACACAAATAAAACCTGTAGATCCATGAAAACTTTTCATACAAAATTTGGTGTAAGCATGATTTGCCCTAATTGTGTTGTGTTACTCTGCAGGGTTCCGTGTAATACAGCTCCTCCTAGAACAAGATGCCACTTCCCAACCCATGAATACAGTGCATTCCAAACCTATGCCATGAATCTATCCATGATTATTATGAGTAGGAAGCTGTTGATAGGCAGCTCCTAGTGCTATGTGTCCATCAACACACAGAGCTGCAGGCGCAACAGCAGCGAATTTGGAGCCTGGTGGCTACACCTACAGCGTGTGAGGAGATCTGCCCAGTCTGCTCCCATGGACTGACCCCCACTCAGGGTAGAAGAACATTAAGAGCCCCTGCAGATCACATCACCTAGTTTGGCTTCATCTGAAGGAAATCCACTTCCTGGCTTGCGGGATCACTCAAACCCTCTTTGGTCTGAAAACCTAAGCACAGAAAGTGCTAGAAGAACCACATCAACAGCACACCTCCAGTCCAGCCTCAAACTCCCGTGTGGAGTTTTTGATAATGTGACTTTCTAATTCCTTTTCTTTAGGAAACACTACTTTCCAGAATTATGGATTAGGAAGCAAGGAAGAATTCAGACATAATGATACCCCTAGACATCCTGTAGTCGTAAGTCAAATCTTTATCAATATCTACCTTGATAATTTCATACAAGATTCTAGGATTTTAATGTTTTTCTGTAGTATCAAGAAACATCTATTATAAGACTACATTATATCAAGCTTGGTATTTCTATTTGGAAAGATATAATCCCATACAGAAAAATCTAATTAGTTTAGCCATATGCATTTTTTAAAATTTATATTGAATAACATAATTGAAATTACTTCTAGTTCTTGCGTTACTTAAAGTGAAATGCCTTGTATTGATAGGCAGTAATTCAGAATAGTTGCACAAAACCAGGTTTCCCAAATCCCAGTGACATCGGGACCATTCTGTGGTAATTCTAAAGTCAAGACATTCCAAGAATGAATGTCTTTGAATTTTTCCTTTATTGTGGATTTTTTTGAGAGGCTATTGCAGTTTATATAAATGTGAATTCTGCTCTTCAGGGAACTGAAGTTGAAAGTTCTTTCTGTTTGGGAAAAACCTTATTTGGGCAATATTTCTTTTGCTTTGTCCTGCAACAGGCTGCCTGTTTCTCGTTTCACATATGCAATGAGGAAATAATTAGTAAAACCACTCTGGGATATTTTAAAGAAATTTGTTGTTTATTTTTGTCTTAAGTCTATTTTTCTGACTTTTAATAACATAAAAATGACAATGTGACTTTTAGGTGAGTTACATACTGCTTATAGTTTCATAAGACTTAACTATTCTGTGTTTTATGAAAAACCTTGGAAGTGTTTCAGTGTTGTATTTCTAATCCCTTTATCAGTTTTTCGCTTGTTTGAGGGTTTTTGTGAGTTTTGCCTCTAAATAAATATTAATTTTAGATAAAGCTTTATAGTCTTCTCTTAAAGGAGAACTTAAAAGATATCTCAGTAGTTCCATGTAACCCCTAACTCATTGTTTGGCCACATCCCTCACACTTCTGCCAGAGAAAGGAAGGGCATAATTATTAGGCAATACTGTGCTTGTGTTGGATTCTGACTTCCACATGGGAACACCAGCATCTAGAAACACCCTGGGTCTTTGGATGTATGGAAAACCTGCAGATCTGCATCAAGTCTGAGGATAAAGCAAGAACTAGTTTCTACCACATCGCAAAAGTCTATCGCAAGCTTTTCTTCTAACAGAAATGAAAAGCGGGACAAAAGAATTTTGTCATGTATTTGTCATTCTTATCTAACGCATTTTTCAGAGGATGTCTGTCTACCTTGTTTACAAGTGAGATGCATTGGTCTACCATTGGACAAGTACCTTTTCTCCAGCATCTCCCATGCCTCTTGGGCCTGCTGGTCCTGTAGGGCCTGCTGGTCCTGGAGGTCCCTGGTACAGCAGAGGAATAAAGCATGTCAGTAGTTGTCCCAAGGTACTTGTGTTCTTCAACAAAGAAAATAATTTCTTCACATTTCTGATGTTTACTGAGCAACAGCCATCCTCAGTCCCAGGTGGAAGCCTAAAAAGACTCAGATTAGTGGAAGAAGTACAACTCTTGACTTAAGAACATCGTTCTCAGCTCAGAGAAAGCAGTGAGAAAGCAGACATGGCTCCATGATTCATATGCTGCAAGCATTAGACAACTGAAATACCAGAGCTAACCTACCTAAATTTGGGGATTAGGTAATCCTAACATGTATTTGTGTTTGGTAGTCTGTTCTCCTGAACTCCCTGCTCAATTCATCCGCCCCTTCAGCTTTTCATACTGCTGGAGGCATTCCCAGGCTCCCTTTCAGCATTCATAGGGCAGATGGCTTTGACTCATCCTGCTACCTACTTAGCCATATAAATCTTGTCCATGTCTGACAGTGGTTTATTAAGTTGGTCTTTCCAGCTCATGGGCATGGAATGGCAGGGGAAAGATGTTAACCACGTGACAGTACAACAGAACCTTTGCACGTTACATGATGTGAAATGTGTCAGGTACACGGCATTACACCAGGAACCCGGAGTGAATGCCTTATGAACTAATTCTCATCCCAAAGGATCTTCTCAGCATCAGTTTGAATGATAGGAAATTGGAGCTGAGTAGGAATTTGGAAGCACTCAGGACCCCCACCTCAGTGCATTTGGGAGTGCTTGCAGGGTTGTAGTTTGAAATAAAGCTGGATTAGACACATAAAGAAAATAGTGCTAGTGGAAGTTTGACATGTGGTGGTTGAAGGATGGCATCAGTATTTCCACTTTCTAGTGGAAAAGAGAGAGGCTGGTCAAACATGTCTGTGTGGCTTTGGGTGACTGAAATTTAGGATGATATGTCCTTGTAATGGAATGTGCCAGCTGGGACACTCAGGCATTAATTCCCTCTAAAACCAACCATCAGAAAAGCAAGAGGTGGAAAATCTTCAAATAAGAGGATTTAACTGCCCAGTATGAAAAACAGCTGAAAATTCAAGGAATTGAAACTGCAAAATTTGGTCAAGCAGGTGGTATTAGAAATCTTGATCAGAGAAGAGTAAAGAAAAGGGAAGGAGGAAAAAAAATTCAAAGCAGTGATTATATTTAAACAGGTATGAGCAGTCATAACGATTTTTATGGAATTACACGGTGTCCCTTTCATGGCAATGAAATGAGAGCCATTTATATCCAGTTCCAACTGCTTGTACAACCGGTGCTGTATCTAGGACAGGAAAGGACTTCAAAATATCCATGAAATATTTAAATTAGCTAAAGGATGATTAACTGCACTTAGTTAAGTAACTAAATCTAAGCAACTAAATATTGAGTTATCACATAGTAATTTTTGTTTTGGTTTTTTTGTTGAACATAAAGTACGTTAAATTAAATTTGTACTTACAGCTTCACCTTTGCCACCTTTGTCACCTTTTGCTCCATGGGATCCAGGTGGTCCAGGTGGTCCTTGGTCCCCCTAAACACAAACTAGGAAGTCAGAAATCATGCCACTACCTGGACCATCACAGTGTAAAGAATATTAACAAATATGTAAGGAAGTTATTTAATATGCTTAATATAGAATAGCAGTTACCAGCTCCTGAAATTTGTTCACAAAGTTCAGGAAATTCTGTGATTTTTTTTATTGTGGTTTCAATTGAATTAATTAAGATTTTAGAAGAGTAAGAATTTTTATTAGGAAATTGTTAATTTCTAGATTTGTAGTTACAGAGAGAAACCTTCAGAACACTGACTTTAAATTCAGGCAATACAAAGTTAAATTTATTTTCAAGAACAAACTTTTATGAATTTGGGGGTAAGTTTGAGCAATGAGAACTGAATTTAGAATACTGAAATATAATATGCCAGCGTTAAGTTACATGTTGCACATTTTGCACTTCCAGGTAATAACATTGGTTCTCTCATACAGTAAAGCAAAACTTCATTCTACAAGGGAAAATAGGAAAAGAAAGAAATACAACCAGTTATAAGAAAAAGATCAGCCTAAAATACTTTCTTATCAAGAGACAATCACTCCTGTTGACCCTGTCACTGACTCTCACTAAAGATTTGTGCATCTGCAAAAACTCAATGCTTCCTTTCATGGCCAGAAGAGATGCCAACAGCAAACTTTTCCTCTTTCCTCATTCCAGTGAGAGTTTTCCGGACATTTTATGAGAAAATTAACTGAGCTTGCAACAGACTGTTCACAGAACCAAGAAAGAGAACATATTGCTTTGAGGCATCTCTCAGGTACGCTGTTGGTTTGAACTGTAGATGCTCACATGACAGCACTGGCAATCGGAAATCCTCATTGATACACACCCACCTCCCTCCCAGGCACGGTATGGATATTGTGGCTGTTCACAGAGAACTGCACGCCCTTCACTCAGTCCCACAGAACCAAGAAATGTGATACATTCTACAAAAGAGTGTTGTAGAGTGCTGTCAACAGCTCCCAGAGTTTTGTTAATGTATATGGGTATAACATATCCTCAAGAATAATTGCATACAAATACACAAATATTTCCCTGTCTATTCCAGTAAAAGGAAATAACAAAAAAAACAAAACTACAAGGAACAGAAAACAGCTGTTTCACTGTGCATTGTGCCTTTCTACAATAATATAATCCTTCAAGAAGAGAGTCTAGTTAGCAGCTCAGACCTCAGCAGCTGGTCTGTCTGAATACAATATCCATGTCTGGAAAACAAATCATCTTGTACTCTAGTTGGATATACAACAAAAACAGACGTTGGGTCAAAATCTCCCATCCCATGAATGTCTCTACCACAGACACAAATAATCAGTTCTTATTAACCAGTTTGGTCCTACCAGAAAAACGGAAGAGATGCTTTGGGTCTCCTAAAGATATATATCCTAGGTTTAGGCTAGCAGGTAGGTAAATGTAGAAAGACAAGGTAGACTCAATGTTCTGGTTAAGATGAAACCCTGAAATTGCTTTAAATGACATTTGGATAGGGATGCAAGCATGCCTTATGCTTAAGTAAATTTTGTATAGTGGGTCATTCCTGTATGAATCGCATCTACTCTTGAATCCAATGGGACAGTTTCACTGAGAAACTTTAAACAGACCCTGACCAAACTGTGTCAGCTCTGGAAGATGTCTCTTCATGCCTCCTAATTTCAAATGATGGAATTCTGATCCACCTCTGTAAAAATTTAATAATGAGAATGCTTCCAGATCATAAATAGCTTTATAATAGAAAGTCAATTTCACCTCTTCCTGATTCTTATGATCCATAGTTCTGAAAGTGTGGATGAATTGAGAAGTGTTTAGAAATGTTTAATAACATTTTTATTTTACAAGAAAGGAAAATACGGATCATAGGTTCATATCTATTTTTACTTCTAATCTCAGTACACTAAAAACCAGCCAAACAGATGTTTTCATTTAATCTTAGCAGACCACTGTAAATATCAAATACATGTTAACACATTCTCTTCCCTGAGAATTGGGATTTTGTCAACTGCCTGGGTTTCCTATTAATAGCATAGCTATAAATGCTATAAATCTACTTAGGTCAGATCTACAGAAAAATCTTATATAAGAAACAGTTCTTTAGTCCAGATTATTTTGTTGGGGCTTTAACAGTCACACAAGAGATGTCCCAGGAGCAATTCTGTGATTACTGCTTCCCACAGTTTTGTGGTGTCTGGAAGAGAAAATCACAGTGACTTGCTCTAAGTCAGTGCACTAGCAAGAAGGCAAGTGCCACTGATGCCACAGATAGTCTGCTAAATGAATTAATCTGCTTTTCCAGCCTTTCCAGGGCAGGTTCTAAAGTAGTTTTCCAAAGAAGTAATATAAAGATAGCTGCTTCTACACTCTTTCAAAACAAAGAAAATGTATAGAAACATAAATCTTGTATCCATGGTTGTTATAAAGAAAATAAAACAGTTGTCATAAAACCTAATTGATTAAGGATATGACTGGACAATTAAGTCATGTTCATCACTTCTTTTTATAAGAAAAATAGAGTGAAGCAATATTCTAGATTATAGACAAAGGAAATTTAGAGTTTTCGAAAATCAGAAATAAAAGCTACTGAATGAGTGTGGTTCAATGTGCTATTCAGCATCCTCTGGTAGGTGTACTGGTAGAATTGTGTCAAGCCAGGAGTAAACCATTATTGGTATTCCTAAAATGCTATAATGCAAAAGCTATTGAACTAAGTGGCTATATTTTGAGCTACATTGTGTTAGGTAGACATAAACTACTTGGTTTCTGAATTTGGGTCTATTGTCTATATTTCCACAAAGTGAAGCAATGGAATTGAGTGGAATATTTTATGTGCAGTCATGGTAAAGAGGAAAGAAAGAAAAAAAAAAAAAATGTTTCTGAAGAAGGTTCCCAGTTTCAGTCTGGAAAGATCACAAGAATGTTACCTTTCCCTGAACTATTCCCTTATCACAAGCAGCAAAAGTCAGAAAGGTGCAACCCGAACCACAACTGACAGAAGTACAATATGATATAAAGCGTGTTAGAGGGGAAGAGGTGAAAGCTGCAAAGGAAATGTATTCAGTTTTTGCAGTAGTGGACATGGGCACAGTTCCAGGGACTGGGCTTTTCAGTTTGCTCTTCAACTGTAGAAAGGTGAGTGCCACAGTTTTCTAATACTGCCTTATTATTCTGATTAGTTAAATGAAAGGCAATTTCAAGGAGCCAAGGGAAAACCTTACTAAAGGGTTTTGGTAATTTGGTGATAAAATACCAGCCAAATTCCATGCTGATAACTATAATGCATTATACAAGGAGAAAACACAGACATAACTTTATGTACCTAACAGTCATCCTGAGCTACTATCGCTACTCAAGAAACACAACAGAGAGAACCATTCCTTGAAAAGTTCAATTCACTGTTCAACAGTGATAAAATCCCATAAATTTAATTCTTTGTAAATTAATCTATATTCTTATCCTCTAAGCTATTGCCCACTGGTAAGAGGATGGTCCTTGGTCTTACCTTATTCTTCAAGCAGCCTAATGTCAACTCATATGTACTACAGAAGAGAATTTTTCACACTCTCACTTTTGTAAAATCTGCAAGCTCTTTGTTACCACTGAATCCTCAGTTTCATGTCTGGTCTTTCACTCGCATGTTGATCTTGCCATTTACCCGCTAAAGGCTAGAAAAGTGAGCACTGCAAGCCTGCTACAGACTACTGTACTTCATTCCTGGTGTTGATGTTAAAATTTTAAAGGGTATAACCAAGTAAATCCTACTCTGTAACCTATGTACAAATAAGAAATTTCAAAAGATCTATTTTTAAAATTCTTTATTTTGGATCTCACTTATGTTTTTGACTGTGCAAGCTTGGTAATACCGAAATGCCACTGTTAAGGTAACGAATACCTCTCAGTTTATACTCAGTAACAAGCATATTGCCCATGCAGAGCTATAAAAGATGACATGAGATAATGACAAGTGGAGATGAATTTGGATTTGAAGAACTGTCTTCCTAATGAAGACTTCCTATGGGAAGTGTGCAGGGTGAGGTACACCCTCAACCCAAACACAAAATAGTATAAATATTTATACTATTTTGTGTTCTTTGCAAAGACAGTAAGTTTATTTTAAAAATAGACATAACCTGGAATGATGGAAAAGTTGAAGAATTGGTGAGCTCCTTTCCTGAAAAGATTCAAGTGGTGTCTATATTTTCACAGAAGTTTTGTACATGTCTCATGCTTATTTACTTTCCATCTTTTGTCTAAAAACTCCTACCATTGGTCCCATTATTGAATTTCCAGGAAGTCCATCATCTCCTGGTGGTCCCTTGTCTCCTGGATCCCCCTATCCAAAAAGAAACAAATTCAAATTTATATTAACTATATTAAGTTTTAACTTCCAAAGTTCTACAGAAAAAACCATGTATTCAGTTCTTTCTTACAGGGACAATTTTTGAGCTAGGTAACATGAAATCAGTATGTCTAGAGGAAGCTTCTGCTACCTTGATTCTGACCTCTCTTACACTTCTCCCCAGCTGTTTCAAAGAGTTTGTTTTACCTTGACAAATAAATTGATGGCTTTAGTTTTCAAATGAAGGTCGAATATCATAATTCCCTTTGAGAGGCCAGATGCACCTGCTTTTGGCCACAGGCAGGCTGCATAACCTTGTTTCTGTCAGAGCACATAGAGAACAGCAAGGAAATTCAAAGACAAGTGCTGGAACAGAGTATGCTTAGAAAGCCTACATATGCTAGGGCGTAGCACTTCAAAATCACAGGTTCCATAGTCTGAAGTCTCAGGGAGAAACTTGAGTTTTCCACAGATATTACACAGCACAACTTTTTGATAATAGCTCTGTCAGTGGCTTTCCTGGAAAGCAGTCAGGTTTAGAATCTACATTCCTTTTGTAACCCTTCACAGAGCAAAATTTGGCTCCTTCTAGTGCTTAAACTTTGGCAACAGATGTTTCACTTTACATTAGGGAACTTAAAAAGAAAATCTAAATGTTCCATGAAACATCTGCAATTTCTCAGTAAGAAGGACATGCAGTATTCCAGGAAACATTCACTAGGGAATGCAATTAAATGCTCTTTCAAAACCACTGAGCAGTTGATGAAGAAATATTAGAAAAAACAGCTTTCTCATACTACTGTCCCCACATTACTAACAGCATAATGATTGTTAAGGGAAATAAAACTCCAGTCCCCAAACGTGGTGTAGTTTAAAGTAAATAAACTCCCAATGGACACAACCATGGCTGCCCAGGAGTTAAAACCTCTAGCAACCACCCACTTCCATCTCAGAGATGTCCCAAAAAGACCTCAGACATAACTCCCGGCTTTGAGAAACATTCTCTGCATTACAAATTTATAATGTCTGTCTTCTCAACTGCAGACATCAGGACATTTTAGGAACAAAATCAGTAGTTATCATTGTACTTTCCACAGCTGCGAGAGAAAACAGACCTGTGTAGCCTGTTACATTATTGATCAACTGTCCAAAACATAGATATTTGTTTAAACAAAGTAATTATGATGGAGCTGAAGAGAAAAAGTTTTGTATATTTTCTAAAAATCAACTTGCATTTTATAATTACCCCAAATACTTGGGTTTTTTTCATCAGTTACTGCCCATATAAGCCCTGCTCTAAAATTTAGTAAAGAATTTCAAAAGACTTCTACAGACTTCATTGGATTTTGGATAATGGGCCATCTGCTATGATAGTTATATGAACTGTACTGAACAGACCAAAATCATGGTGAAAAAGACAAGGAAGTCTACAAAGTTGTATTTTTCAGCATGAATTTACTAATGAACAATCTTGACTCCCTTCCTTGTGTATTCAAAAGTGTCACAGCAACTAGAAAAACACGAAGAAGGGAAACTGATTTAATGAAACCTGTCTTCATACAAGTTGTGCCTTTTAGCACGTCACCTGTACTCTCCTCACACAACGTTTGTCACGTTATTATAGTTTGAAACCAATATAAGAGATATGAGCACCTCACAATCTTCTTTTTTTCTGCTCTGTGGTTACAATTTTCCTCCAGGTCTACCCTGAGCATTTTGCATTTTCGTCTTTCTTTCTCCTCCATGCACAAGCAAGTCCAAAACACATCATATCCCTCTGTGATGTCCTATTGCCAGATGGATGAGTATATTGTATGTGTAATACCCTCCTGTACTTGGGGGGTGAGGAAGGGGGTGCACATATATTTTTAAGGAGGAAGAAAAATGGGGATGAAATTACTTAAATTACTTCTGAGTGACATGATATACATTAGTGATTCCCTCACTCTAAAAATTAACACCAAAGGTGAAAAGTGTCAATTAAAGTTGAAGTTACCTGACATATTATAGCAAGACTAATTTAAGTAGCAAGTATGTTTTATTATTTAAATAGCAGTGAATTTTCGAATATTTTTAAAACCTTCAAAGTTAGCTTTATTTTTGCTGAATCTACCCATTTTACTCAGCAGGACAAGTCCCACTTATTTCAGGTACATTTTTCCCATAGGGAAGATGAGATGGATGTAGCCCTAGCTATGTTATATGTGACATTTCATTTCAAGTAGTACCTACAGGCCAGCTGTTCACTTGGAAGTGACATACAAACACTCAGCTCCAAAAAAACCCAGCATATAACACCCTAGAACTATACATAAACATATTCTTGCAGGGGTTTAATGCCATATTTTAAGAAGCAAAAACATAGCAAATCTAGAAGAAAAACAACTTCAAACGATTAATTTCACAGGAGGGACCAAACCAGAACAGAAATCTAATAAGGTTTTTTTTTTAAAACAAATGGCTTCAGGAGGAAATAACTATGTACCAAGTTCAACTTACTATTAAAGGACCTGGCCTCCAACACTCTCTGTTAATTTTTAATACTTTTTAGTCCTTATTTCTGAAATTCAGTATTTTTGTTGCTACAACAAGGAATTTTAAGTTCTTTAAATCAGATTCTTTTAATTTTGACAGAAATGTACACTAGAAATTTGCAATCTCTGGTCTCTAGGAAATACGTATCAGACAGTCACCTTTGGTCCAGGAGGTCCCTGAATAGATGATCCAGTTGCACCAGGAGGTCCTCTCTCTCCGGGATCACCCTGTTACAAAATGGTATAATGTAGACTTAAACAGACAGTTTGACTTTCTGAACCAAAAATATCTGCAATACAGATCTACCTGTAAAACAGGCAATACCGTGAAAAAGACTTAAATCAGCCTATTGTTCTTACGAAAGCTGGTCTGAGTTTCATATTTTAAATTACTATTGGTTGAACTGTGTATTTGACTTCTTTTAGCTTTAATTAATATTTTGTGTCTGTCCAATGGAATAACAAGAGCACTTGTATTATTCCAATTTACTTATCATTCAGAGCAACACTTACAAAATACTACAACAGAAAGTTAATGATTCAAAGTAAAAATTTTGCAAAATACTCATGGCTACATTAACTTGGACAACTTTAATGTAGCTTATGAGTGCTCATGCATAACTACAAGGTATGTAATTATTTTTTTACCTATTCTTTGCCTCGTTGAGACTTTTGTGTCATTTAGGACAGACAATGGAAATATTTCTGCTTTTCTTTTGTTAAGTCTTTAAGTATCAGATGTTTGAGAAATTTTTACATTGCATAAACTCCATAGATTCTTTAACAAATACAAAGAGAAGGGTTACCATGAAAGAACAAGCTTACTTTTGGTCCAGCTAGGCCTTTTGGTCCTGTACGACCAATCTCTCCTTTGGAGCCTTTTCCTCCAGGGTCACCCTGAAGAAAACAAACTTTTTTTTCAGTCACAGCAAAGATTCATTCACAGCTGCAGATACACAAATAGCCAAAACCACAACAATAATGACACCCATAATTAGAAAGATGTTTAGATGCTCCACTCCAACTGAAATCCTACTCATTTCTAGAGGCTGCCCCAAATGTCCTAAACCATATGAAATGGGAGACAAAATTGTCTGCCTACTAATACATCTTTCCAGGCTTTTAATTTCATATTTAGATATCTAACTATTCTCCTAATTTGTCTTAGCTTCTCTCTCCCTATCAACTTACTGAGCTAATTTGTCACCTCTGAACTTTGATGAAAACTCTCTACTGAATTTTTAGGAAATCTCTGCTGCCCTGTTAACTTTAGGCTCTATGTTTAGAGTCTGATTTTGCTGCACTTGTTCAGGCTATAGAACACATTGCTCTCTCTTAAATCCTTTTAAGTCCAGTTAAAATAGAATTGCTACTTAAGATATAATGAAAGAAAATATAGCTCAGAATCCAAACTCTTATAAAAGTCTGCAGTATTTCCCCAGTGTGCATGTCAAGTCATACCTTTTGGCCTATGGCTCCTTTGCCAGGCGGTCCTTCTGAGCCTTTTGGACCTTCATCTCCCTTTTCCCCCTAACAGAGATTAAATGGTTAATTACTTTTCACATAGTTAATTTTATTGCTAGACTTATGAGAAACAATGCTTGCATAAACACTTTCCTCAAAAATGTCAGTAAATATCTGGTAACTTTTTTCCTACAAAAAATAAAGTATTCTGTCTCTTAAAGCCCTTGCAATCTCCTACATTCATGTTCCTTTTTTTTACAGACATTTGCAATAGTGCCATCTGCAACTGCATCGATCTTTTTTAGGAAGGATTCCATGCATACTCTTATAAGAGGAAGAGAAATGCTTCCAAAGTTATCAGAAAATGTCTTGATGGACCAATTCTGAGAAGTAATTTTAGACAAGTCTGTAGCCTATGGCCAATCCAGGCCAAAAATATTTGCCAGGAACGTTACAGCAAATAACTCACAAATAGCCCACATAAAACATTCTATTAAGGAACATTACCTAGAAAATATTTATGCATAATACAAGTCAGATAAGTACCTCAGGATACCTGTAGGTAATTTAGAGAGTGAAAGGTAGAGTAAAATGAGGTTAAAATCCATTTCTGATTTGAACTGTTGATGAAAGTGATATTACAGAGCCCATTGTTGATAGGCATCAGTCTGGATCCCACTGGGGTGAGATATTTTCACACCTGCAAATAATCGCTGTAGTATCACTGTGCTACTCACTGCAGGCATCCAGCTGTTCTTTGCACTGCCCTGAATACCCAGGGTAGCAGCTCAGTACTACTACTTTTACCTTCAGTGGGTTACAACAGGGAAGATGACAGAATTAATCATCAGAATAAAGGCAATATGCAAGAGAAAAAACCAAAAACCCAGCATGGCCATCTGTAACTTTAACCCAACATGTACTCTTAATTCTGCTACACTTCTGATACATTGCAATCTTACTTTTTGAGCAGTGGATGATACAAAATTTAAATGTATACTTAAGTAGCAACAAAAATGCTACATTTTTTCTCACAGTGGAAGGATTACTGCTTCAGGCCGTAGCTTGTCAAACAGGTATTTCACTTCTAGGTGACAAAAATGCAAAGCTGCATTCTTAACCGATACTTATTACAGCTATTCAGATATTTTCTGATTTAAAGCCCTCAGTCGAAAATGATTTTCTGACTCCAAATTATGTTTAGTTTATCAATTCTACATGTCAGCCACGTGCTACCCTCACAAAAGAGCTGCACAGTAGCAGTCTGGAGGCAGCAGTTAAAAATCATACAAAGCACTGGCACTTGCTTACTCAGCAGCTCATCCATTTTGGAAAGAGTACAATTAAAAGCTTTCATTTAATTTGCTCTAAATTTACTCTTTTGGGCACTCTGCTTTGCACCCCTCTAAATTACTGTCCTTCCTTTTGAATTTATGCTTCTTTTCCCCAGTGTGGTGCAGTTTTTCCTAGATCCTCAGAATTTCCCTTGAAATCAAACAGCCCTGGGTTCAGCTGTTTGTGATGGCTCCTGTGCCTCAGCTGACAGGTTTCAGCCACAGCTCACCACGCTGTGAGATGCCCTAAGTCACACTGATTGAGCATTACTTCTTGGTGTCAGGAAAAATCTGAACAGGCCATGAGGAACAGGTTAAAGACACGAGCTATCTGCTCTCCAAGAAGATTGTGAAATTAAACAGTAGTCAATTGCCCACAAAAGGCAGGACTGCTTGCCTGCAGCTCAGTTGCTCATTCGGATGGTAACCACTGGTAGTAGAGTTTGTTGAAAACATCTCACCCAGTCCTTTATCCCTGGCAGAAGTATTGGCATATGCCTTCCTCAAGGATGAACTCCTTACCATGGCAAACCTGCAAATAATCTGTTCTCACTTCATCACCATTTTTGTCCATCTTTTACATGTGGTCCTTACCTTTTTCCCTGTCAACCCCATCTCTCCCTTCACCCCCTTCTCTCCTGCGGATCCTGGTAGACCTGTATCTCCCTTAAAGAAGAAAAAAATCATTATGTCTGCATACTTCAGTAAGTTCTTTATTTTGTAAAATGGATCTAAAAGTTTGTGAAAGTATTGATTAAAGATAAACAATATTTTTTCTCAAATAAAAGTTGTTATTTCCAGTAAGCTAAATGTTCTATAGAGACAGTAATTTTTAATACCCATAAAATAAGTATCTGAAATTTCTTACCAAGTTTCCCACCTACTTCTTAAATCTTGGGCTTGTATTAAATAAATTTATATTTATTCAGTGAATAAAATCATGATTGAAAGCTGTTTGTTATTCTGTGCACAATAACAATATTAGATGAATGTAATTTAGTCAAACATCTGGGACTTAAAGAAAGGTCAGCCAAAAATGCCTGAATGATGTTATTGACCAGACACCAACTCCTCACCATTTGTATAAACTGACCAAGGCATTACTTTTGATGGTTACCAGAAAGAGTTGAAAGAATCCACAGGAAGCAGGACCTTTCATGATACAAGAAAAAATCATTAAAAACAAGATGACTGTGCCACCTTACCTGATTTTGGAAGCCCTACATAAGTCATTAAAGATATAGTGTACAGTCCTCAAAATGGCATCTGAAGTCAAAGCTTTGAGTGTTTAACATCTCTTCCAACATGTAGGCAGTACAACCACTGTTGTCACACAGACAGGCTTTTTTTTTCAAATTATTGCACTGGGACAGAGTTAGCAACCTTTCTAACAGGTCCTGGAAAGACCTCACTAAAAAAGATTTGGGGAAAACTTTGTTCCAGTTATGGTTGTGGCAATGCTTTTATAAGAGTCACTGAAATTCCATCTTATTTTGACCACAAGTTAATTTATGCCAAAAAATCTTCTACTTGGTTTATCAGCAATTAGTGGGAGAATTAAAAGACCATGCAAAGAACAGTTAAAAATAAAAGCAGCCTCACTTTGACTCCTGGTGAGCTAATTCCTGGAAGTCCCACTTCTCCTTTTTGTCCAGGTTCACCTGGTTCACCCTAGGACACAAGAAGTCCTTAGTTTAATAGAGGAACACAATTTAGCTTCATTCACTACTTGCACTATTTAATTAGCTGCTTACACATAGAGGTGGATGTGACGATCCTTATGGGTCTCTTCCAACTTGCGATATTCTACAATTCTATCATTCTAAGTGGTCAAGTTTTCAGACAAACAGTTTTCAACTGGAAAATTCTGTTCTTTAAAACCCCCTGTAACTTGTAGGATTGCATCTATTTTACTTTAACCCTGCAGTGGACAGCAAGTCTAAATAAATCACTCCAACTTTTTTCCTTATGCTTTAACACATTTTATTTTTTACTTTACAGGACTATATCAAAAACTATGGTCACTGAATGAAAAGTGAGTCCAAATAAAGAACAATCAGAAGTCCTGCTTAAAAGGAAGTTTTACCCTCATAATTCTTTCTTCCTGTGGTTCTAAAACAGTTAAAGAGATAGGAACTCCATTTTTCAATTTTGCTTTTTCACCTTAAGAGAACTGGCCTACCACATAACATGTTTCACAGATACCTATTTTTCTGCACATTAATATTAAATGTTGCTGCTATAACCGCTGCTTACGTGCCAAAGTTATACCCAGAAGAAAATCACTAGTTTTCTCCCTGCTTTTGCTACAGTGACTAATATCTTCCTCTCATAAATCAAGGTGAGCACACTAAGCACACTTCTGATTTATAGTTCATCAGTTCATTCCACTTGTTCTCGTTACATTTCAGCAATTGCCCTTTTCTCCTCTCACAGCACTCACCTGACACTGTACCACTAGAGGCCTGGGCTTTGACCGCAGTAATTGTTTTCCACACTTTTGTGTACTCTTCCTACTTCCCCTCCTTCTGCGGTGCAGGGTCAGCTAAGTACCCTTCAGCTCTTTTTCCTCTCCTATTGTTTCTATCTTTGGTTTTGGTTCTTTCTCACAATGATCACCAAACGCTGAAGGCCAGGCTGAAGGTGTGGTGGGACTAGCTTGAAGTCTCAAAACCATCACTGAACTAAAGCTAAATTGTTAGGTAAAATGACTTACTTGAAGAGAGCATGCATGTGGCACCAAACTCGTTGGACACAAAGAAGTCTGAAAGATCCTCTGTTTATAAGTATGTGTTCATTTAGAACCAGAAGTTCACATTCACAAAGGTTAAGAGCTGATGCTAAGCAGGCAGAAGCCATATGCTCCACTTTGGGAAGATCTTCATAACATGGATGGCTTTCCCTCTAAGACTCAACAGGAATTGTTATCTCCAATGAAGAGTTACATTTTCATCTCATCAAACACACTTTTGAAAAGCCTGGCAAAGACACTTACTATTTTGTGACAGTGCTGCTTTTAAAAAACAATGTCTGAACCATTACCTTTGGTCCTGGCCGACCAGAACCTTGAGAGCCTTTTGCCCCAGGGTTTCCTCGTGGACCCTGTATACCCTACAAAGCAAAATAAATGAGTTAGTGCATTACACTCTTCCACATCTGAAATTCACCACGTGCCCATCTTTCAGTTAATAATGATTTTATCTTATCTTTAAAAGAAATCAATTAGCTTGCCTGTCCTTGGGTTTAGTTCTGAGATCTTTATTTTTCCTTTGTCACTAGCCTGTAGATTTCACTGATGTGTCAAGTGTAATGACAATTACCTTTTAGGGAAAAAACAAACGGGAAACCTCTCAGTATCTGCACCTAAGTCTTGATTCCATGGGATACTACGATGGAAGCATGAAGTCTTCTTTCCAAAATTAACAGAACCCAGATCTTTTGGAATGTTTCAGTTTTTCTTTATCCAACTTCTAAAGGGTGTGTTTAAGTTTCAAAGGGCTCAACATTCAGAAGTGGTGGGTTCTTAACCTTGTGAAACTCTTATGTACAATATATCACCATCAGAACAATGCCATCTGATTTATCTCCTATGCAAATTATCATGCGGATTAGACCAAATTTACATTTGTTTGATTCTAAGACCATTCAAATCAGTCGAAAACAGTTGTATTTACAAGCTTTGCCTAAAGACTAGTTTGATACTTTTAAAAATGAAAAATCACTATGAGTTTTTTAATGTATTTACATCAAAATTACAGCTCTGATAAAATATAAAATGAAAACTGTATGCAAATGCTCATTACATGTCCAAAATGTAGACTTACCCGGCTTCCTTGACTGCCTATTCCTGGTGCTCCTGGTGGGCCCTGTGGTCCTACTTGGCCTTGTTCACCCTATAGAAAAAGTATTCCCAAGAACTAAATTGCAGTAATTCATGCTACCTGTTTAACATATTTAAGCTACAGAGCAGCAGTCCTCAAGCTGTATTGTCTTGAAGTCACTGCTTCTATTTGAATGAAATATGTTTGGAATATCTGGAAGTCTGCCTATGACAACTGATCTAATAAAAATAATAGCCCTTCTTCCCTACAAACTCTATCTCATTTATAACATTAGATGATCATACATGTAACTTTATTATTAGAAGGATCCATAGCTCATCTTTACATATTGATATTAATTTTAAAGTTTTTCTTGTACAGAAATATACAGTTTCTTGCACAACACTCAGAAGAAAAACTTGCAAGAGTAAACACAGCAGCTACGGAGTATATCAAAAACCTAAAAATATCTGAGTGTTTCTTTGCCTGTTCCAGGTCCATTAGATGAGATGACTCAGGGATTTTTACATTTTAATACTTATTTAAAAAATTAAAGTATTTTAAATAGAATAGTTCTGAAATTATTTTAGGAGAAAAAAAGTACATTTCTTCCCTCATACTCCCAGCTGCATAGAATACAGTCCTTAGCGCTCCAAGCTAACACCTACTTGTATTGATGAATGCACCCCATGGAGCTGCATGGAACTGTGTAACATACCTCCTCAGATCCAGGTAAAACATACCTTTGTATAGTTGTGATATAGTGTAAAAAATTAGTCTTAATTTAACTATAATTAAGTATAGATACAATTAGAAGAATACCCTGTGCCTCACCTTGTCACCTTTCACTGGTTCACCTTTTGGTCCAGGATCACCATCTTTACCTGTAGAGCCTTTTTCACCCTAGAAATACATGACAGTTTTGAAACTTATATTTGGGAACTTATAAAGAACACCATCTTAGACAAACTGGTCATCACAATGTGGTTAGTGAGGAAAAAAGTATTCCTTTACAAACAAACTAGGAAAATAATCAATGGAATTACCAATATTAGAGAAAAGAAAAGAAATTGGTTACAATTCATAACATACTTCATCTGCATTCATTGTGTTTTTGAACATAGGACTTCAAAGGGAGAAAATGAAATACTCGGAGGTGACGCAGGCCGACTTGAAGGGTCGAGCTCTGGCGTGCCGTCAGTCAGAGGGAATGCAGCGTCGCTTCCACGACGTCCCCAGGGAACACCTTTGGTGGCAAAGCGGGGCGCAAGCTGGACACGTGCTGCTTCCGCCTCAGAGGAGGCACGACAGGCAGCCGGTGCCTGGGCTCACGTCAGCCCGGGGGTAAAGGAACAGAGAGGGGCCTCTGGTGTGGGTTCCAACACAGGTTTATTGCCAGAGGGTCCAGGGACCAGAAAGGCCCCAAGGGAAGCCGTGCATGGCTTCATAAAGGGGGGTGGAACAAGTCGGGGAAAAGGGAAGCACCCAATGGAGTACAACCAAGGGGGAGGATACCACTAAACTCGAATCCCTGGGAAAAACAGGGAGGTGGAAGTCACAACAGTGAACCAATGAACAACAGAGAGAAATAGAACTTTCTAGAACAGGGGGAGGTAACTTGTGCCCGAGAACCACCCAGGGGGATGTGGCTTAGACCTCTGAGCCATCCCATGATCCACCCTCCGACCCACTGTCATGGGCGGGGAAATCCACCCAATGGATGGCCCTGACTTGAGTGGCACGTAATGATCTGGGCTCCTGAGTGAGATGAGCCACCCCAACAAGGAGGAAGGAAGTTATATTTTAAAACATGACAATACGCTCACTAGTTGGAGAGGTCAGTTCAGAACTGAGTGCAAAGACATGACTGATGCCTTTTCCATAATAGGAAGAAAAATGTTTGCTTAGTAGTTCAAGGCTCTGGAGAATCTTGACGCCCTAAAACAGGGGGATATATTTTGATGGGAAATTCAGTTATGATTTATTCATAGATCTTTGATTGTTTGTACTTATTTTTAAAAAAATGAAAGTTGACATCTATTAACCTAGCAAATGCCCTAAATGAGATAACTGTCCACAGAGACTCATACAACCCATCTTCCAGTTTCCCAAAATGGTACAGCAAAATGAAAGCAGCTGCTGAATATTTTCTTCAATACAGAATATAAATAGCTTAGTAGTTTCTTGGAAGACAATTTATCTCACTAATGCAATCAAAAGAAGTTATCTTATTAAACACATAAGTAAGAAAATCATTAACTTACTGCTGATGAGGGACTGTACAATTTTTTTTGTAATTACCTGGATAGAATTTCTGAAATCAGTGGGATATTCAGAGAGCACAGAGATTCAGAAAACCAAGATCCATCATCCAACATTTTATACTAATGGAATTATCAATGGCCTTAAATAATTTAGACACTAATGCAAATTTGATCCACAATGTTAAATAAAGTAATTTCCAGAAAACTACCTTTTGGCCTTGAATGCCCTCTCCTGGCGGACCTCTCTCACCTGGTGAACCAGCAGGGCCAGGTGGTCCCTGAAAGAAAAGAGAAAATATATTCAACTGTATCAGCAATTCAATTTTTTATAGACATTTTGTCTAATTTGCTAGTACAGGTTTTTGCAACACTTATGACGCTGGTAAGTGAAAATGCTTCCATAACATCTGGCTGAGCCCAGGCAAGTAAAGTGTAACAACCATCAGTTGGGTCATTTAGATTAGAAAAAGCCAATGCTGAACTAATGTAAATTATGTAATTAATGTCTAAAGATTGTACTCTTAAAACTCAAATGAATATGTAGATTTATTTATTAAAAAAATGTTATTACAGTGAAATGTGTTCCCCATAATTTCATATCATTTCATTAATTTCCTAATAAAAATAATCAGTTTGAACGTATTTTTTTATACATAATGACAGGTTACGCACATAACATGAATGTTAATATCGATTTACACAAGTACAGAAATAAGTTTTTTTCTAACACTTTCTCTCTTCTTGCAAAATTCAGCCAACTTTCATTATATAAACGTAGTAAGTATTTTTAAGGATGGGCTTGATTAAACAAAAAGTTTCCACATATTTTTGTGAGAAAAGTAGTCTTTCACAACCACAAAGTAACTTTCAAAAATACTATTAGAATCAATCTAACACCTTGTCTTGGGGTGACCTTATGATGTGTATCCCATATTGCTGCCTATGCCCAGAAATTAATTTTTGTGCCTTTCTATGCCTCTAAACTGAGCCTGAGAGGAGGAAGGAAAAAAACTGAGCAAAACTTTTGCAAAGCAGTTTGCAGCTTGTTCAAGGTCACACACAGATAGCAATTTGTTTCCCAGCTGCGGCAGGGGAGGGAGGAAGCACCCGGATTGCCGCACCCAGAACAGGTTTTTTTTTTGGCCAGTGGTTCAGCTGCTTTGTTCTCCAGAGAGAGACTGAGAGTTGAACTTTTCCTTCTCTGGAATCTCGGATTTTCTCCCTTTTCTACTGGACTGCTTGATTGCTTTAACATCAGAGCACATCGGGAGGACTTTCCACCGGGCACAGAGGGCCTGGCCCTGGCCCAAGCCCCAGCTCTGAGGAGACCAAAGGGAGGACTCGAACACTTTCCCAGGTTTTTTCCTCCACAGTGACAGATTTTATTCTTTAGCATTATTTTCCTTTTCCCGTGTGTTTGTTAAATAAATAGTTTTATCTCCTTCACTTTCCTTCGAAGAAAATTTATTTTTTCCCAAACCTGGTGGGTGGAGGGGTAGTTGTGCCTTCTCTCAGAGGATATATTTCTAAATCTGGCCAAACTGGAACACACCTATCTACATTTGTGGCTTCATATGCATAAGAAAACCATACATTTTATAAATTCCAGGGAAAAAAAGCAGCCAGAGAGCATTAAATCATGATCTTGCCAAAGTTCTGTAATTCAGAACATAAAGACATAATTAAAAGCATGTAATTTGGGTCCTTTTTCTTGAAGTGATCCAAATTACACACAGGAGTCAATTTTTAATTATCCTCAACTTAAACGAGTAGGAGTATACATATACAATTTTTTTATTTTCCCAAAACTGACTTGGGTGTGGTTTTATTCTCCTGCTTGGACAAGCCACATGCAACTACTGATGAAATAACTGGACTGGAATAGCTGAACACGCTCGTGCTGCTCCAGACTAGATACAAGGTGCTTATGGAATCAGTAGCCAGTATAGCTACTGACAATCAATTACACTCACTAAGACTTTGTTGCATTTCAATTTCCAACGCACGTATCACTGACTTACAGGTATTCCCGGCTCACCAATTCCAGGAGGTCCTGGCAATCCAATTGTACCTTCTCGACCTTCAGCACCCTTGTGAAAAAGAAAATCAGAAAGTTCAGTCCTAATTCAACTTGGTACTTTTGAAGAGTGTAACATTTACGTATAGATGATTTAACTGTGTCACCACAAAGGCTTGAAATCTAATGTGTAGCTTCTCCTAAAGGAAAAAAAACCCCATACATGGTGTTTTAGAAACATTTGTAAGTACCCTTCACTTAATACTTGAAGTACTAGATTGCATTCCAGCCCTCAAGACACAGGGGTAACTGCTTAAAATTGCAAAGCCTAAGAGATGACAGACATGAGGGAGCTAAGTCAGACTGAATTTGGCTACAGTACCAAAGCAGGATTGCTGAGGCAGGAGGGATGCTCACTGTAGCCTCTATCTAGGTACTCAAATTGTAGCCTGCCTGCTTCAGTGGAATATGGGATTGCATGGGAACTCTAGGAGCTGCATGCTTTCTGCACCTTCTATTTACAGGGTGTCATAATCTTCACAATTTCTTCACTTTACTGAAAACTATGTGCTTTGAGGATAAGGCAACAGAGGATTTTTATCTTTCTACAGAGCAGTAAAGAGACAGAGGGTGCCATTTCTTCTCCATAACCTATTTTCCCTTCTGGAAGGACCCAGTATTGTTCCTTTTACATGGCAAAAGACCAGTTTCTGAGCTTATAAACCCTCTCTGTGTTCTGGGATCTGCCCCGCTGCACAGGAGAAATGTAGGAATTCAATGAACATAAAAATTAGAGCACTAAAAGCAAGAAAATGTAAGTATATTAGACAACGGCACTTGGCTCCAAAACATTGTGAAAAGATGGCATAAAGCTACACCAGAGACTCAGCACCAGAACTAGAGTGCTCTGCCCAATTTACACTTCTTGTCTGAGTCTGAGATGCAGGTCTCTGACAAAACTCTTGTAAACTAAGGAGTCATGTTTCCTATGCAGATGTTTTTGTAGTTTTCCAAAGGAGGATCTGTCTGACCAGCATAGGCAGACATGACTTTTCCAAGGCTGGATTCCACCTTCCAGTCTTTTGCAATAAAATGAGATGGAGGTATTAAATGCTGCACGAGAGTATCTTACAACTTTTATGAATATCTGTTCCCTAGTGAATGACAAGGAAAATCTCTCACTTGACCACATATCACAGTGACTGAGATGTATTCCTATATCTCCAAGTGTGGTTTACTCATTAATGCAACCATTTGCTAGCGCTTGAAAATTACCTCACACAGAAAATCCCCATTTAAATGGCATAATTTCTGACTTCTATCAATAGGATCATCATAAAAGTTCAACAGTTGCTGGAAAAGCAGGTCTTTTATCTCTATCCTATGTGAATACAAAAACCTGTCAATCAGTTTTACATTTAGATGATAAGAGTTTGATGAAACAATGAGTGAGAAATTTAATTCAAAAAAATGACTGCCCACAGTCGTCACTTTAACATACTGCTGAGAGTTACCTTGGGTCCTGGCTCTCCAATGCCAGGGAGTCCTGGAGGACCATAGGGACCTGGAGGGCCTTGTTCTCCCTAAAGAGAAAAAATGGAAAGAAACTATTAATGTGAATAGAATTTCAACTAAATTCTGACAGTGTCTTTCCAAAGCCTCATTTAGGACTAGAGAATACATTTTAAGTAAAAAACAAATAAACAAAACAAAACAACTAAACCTGTCTTGAAGAAATAGGTTAAGATTAGAAGCAGGGTCAATATCCTGGCCATACGAGTTACTGAAAGAGATAATAATGTTATAAAGCCACTCTTTCAAATGCATCATGAAAGATAAAAAAAAAAAAAAATTTATTCTTTGTCCTATCTTTGGTCCTGACTTCATCCAATATTCTGGTGTTTCCACAGACTTTCCTTGATAGAAAGATGGGTATTTGGCAATGAAACAGAGCTTGCAACACTGCACTCAAGGTTCTTGCCATAACAACAAATGCACACATAGCATGACTTCTGTTCCTACTGCTATCTTTGACTGCAGCTCCTAATTCTCTTCCTCCCTTCTGGATACTGTGTTTCTAAGAAAGCCAACACAGCCACATAAAGTTACTAACAATAAGTTACTAAAAACGTTTCTGTCAAAATGTGTTTATATTATGGGAAAGTGTTAACCTTTTGGGGATTTAAACTTTTATTTACTGAGAAATTTTATATGCCGAATTCTTTCAATGAGAATTTTGCACTTGGGAAGTCATTGGAAGTGTAAAAAATTACATTTCCTCACAAAACCAGTCAGGTTTTCTTTCAGCCAAAGAACGAAGATAAGATGCAGGAATGGAAAGATACAGGAGAAGTAAATAAACAGATTATTCTTGAAGCTTAATTTCTGATAACTATGCACTTGGAGTGCTACTGCTGCAGCTTTAAATCTAGAATAATGTGGAACTTGTTGCCCAGACTCAAATTTGTTCCACCTTAACAGTATAATAATTTGGAAAGTAGCTATGAAATGTAAAACTTATTCAAAATGCAAGGTTTTCTAGCACATCTTTTAATTCAATAAATTAATACAGCACCAGGAGAAGTTACATCCTAAAAGGCAGAGACAAATCAGACAAAACTGGTATTACCCAGCAGAATAGCATATCTCCACACAGGACACTGACAGGGTATTAACAACATTGATATTGTGTTATTGTGGATTCTGTGCATGCAACTATTGCCAAAATACAAAATACAGCTAGAAGGTTAACTGTATTGCTAGGCAGAACTTATTGTTCTGGGTTCCTAATAATATTTTCATGAAACCTTTGGACCAGAGTCACAATTCAGTTCATCTGTATCCAGATTATTCACAAATGACAATTTTTACTGACATAAAGCCAATTGCAAATTTACCCGTTTTCCTCATAGCTGTGTTTTTCCTGATGTGCTTGTTTGAAACTGATCAAACAACAACAACAATTCCTTAAATGACCCATCTTCTACACTTCCTACAGCCTGGTGCCCAGGAAGTTTTGCCTTTCAGCCCATAGGCTGCCTTACCTCAGCACCAACTCTGGCTTCAGTACCTTTCCACTCGACAAGTCATGTTAACAGGTGCAGCCCTGTGCAGCTTCAGGGCCTGAAGGCAGTCTAGGATGGAAAGGGATGGATCTACCCACTGCAAGAGGTGTCAGAGTGAGAAAGGAACAGGCACAGGCTGTTGTCAGGCAAGGCAGCATGCTAAGTATTAGTTGTTCCAATTCACAGTCCTTGTTTCTTCCATGGAGAAGGCAGACTGCTATTTCTGTCGTGCCAGGATGTGTGACCATGCCCCACAGAATGAATCCAAAAGATACACAAAGTTGAAAATATATTAAAAAAAATCTGTCAGGTAAAAAAAGTCGTTCAACTGTATACAGCACCACCATGCCCTGGGCACGGCAAACGCAACTAAGCACACTGGCTCCAGCTGATAGAACTAAACCTCTGAAATGGTGTAGGAACTTGTTGCATGCTGAAAAATGATATCTGATAAATACAGGCTCATCTCTCAGCTGAAACAATAAGCCAACCCCCTTTGTTGTGCTTGGTAAGTGCCCTCCAATTTTTTCCTGTCATCCAAATGGACATTGTGTTTCCTGTTCATGCTGATAGTCCCTAACAGAATTTCCCAAACACAGTAACTCTGAGGGATGCTTCCTATCACAAATAATTCACTCCTTTGCAAGTTTACCCACATGATAGAGCCAAGCCTTGAATGCAGCTGATAGTCCTACTGAAGTTAATATTTTTCCAAAAGCTCTACTTTTTTAACCATGATAAAAACATTACACAGTTTTCCTTGCAATGACTGGTGTCATGTGCCTTGCAAGAGCCGTTGCTGTAGGTATGGTACTAGTAGGTGCTGGGAGAGGGAGTGTAAGAAGCCCTTGTGATAAAAAAACCATGTAGGGTAGTATGAAAATGTTGTTCTCCGGAACACTTTTTTATGGATAGAGGATGCCTGAATATTAACAGAGAAAGAAACCCAACCTTCTACCAGACCACATGCAAAACTTGAAAACTTAAATGATTCAGTCTGTTTTAAAGACTGAATGCTTCAAGCTTCAAATGGCTATTAACAAATCTGGGTTTTATCTTCTGTGGTCTTGGTGCTACAGGTAATGTGGAATTTATGAAAACCATAAAGTTCTGGCAATAATAATATCACATTATGTCTACATGTAGAGAGAAAAGTCTGCTTCTCCAAATAGCTTTTTTGTAATAATTTTCTTCGTTTAATGCTTTGCTCACATTCTTTTTTCTCTCCTTATAGGGATTTTCCTTCAGGTGGCATCTAATATCATCTGGAGCAATGGGAAGGAAAATTACACTCGATTTGAGCTTAATGTTTTAACATATTGAAATTGTACCATTTTAGGCCTGGAACATACTTAACAGTCTAACCCAAAAAACCACCATCTGCCCCCCCAAATTGTTCATTATGTTAGGATGAGTTCCTGTTAGTGCTAATATAAATAATTTCTTTCCTTTTCAGAAAGCCCATGTGTATTGTAAGGAACACAAACACTCTATATTTCAGTCTACAGCTACAGTAAAAAAAAAAAAGTCTTTCAAATGTAATGATTTTATCTTTAAACATTGGCAACAACAACGCAAATAGATTTAAACATTTTAACAGATACCTAGGAACTAAACTTGTTCATAGGAAAGTTGGATTTTTTCAGTCTCCTGGGAAAGTTGTAACTTGCCACATAAGTGAGGAAAGAATTCATATGTCATGAGAGAAGAAGCAGATGCCTTGGCAGTTCATTCTAGGACATGCATTTGCGAAAATATGCAATGATGGATTTTTCATAGAATTGTAGCAGGATGATTTTACAGAAATAACACCTTTGAATATCCACATTCAAACTTAACCTTTTCCTTATAAGTTTGAATACATGTCTGTTCATAAAACTTTAGCCTTTAATTGAAAATCTTATTACACAAATCAAATGAGAGAGCGTCCTTACTACAGTGGTGGATTTTAAGAACTTCATTGTCAGCCTTTCCATGAATAGATTGTGATTTCTAGAAACATGCACTTTATATCTAGTAGCTGGTTTAAGAGTTTAAATAAACCCAATGTCAATTCTGAAATGATAACCATAAGTACTCCCTGCTCATCACTTTTTTATGAGTGGAGCACAGGTCATACCCTGATATCACACCCCAATTTTATAATCTGTAACCATATGATTCTGTTTGTAAATTATTCACTGAAATTTGTAACTAGTCACTACTATTGTCCTCACTAACAAACACGTTTTCAAAAATTAACTGAAGTATACTCTTATAGAACCTTACTGGTGCTATTGCATAGAATACCTCATTGTTGGTCTGGGGTTTTTCTAATAAATATCAGTTAAGCATTTGAAAATAAACTAAACCCAGAAAAAATAATGTCAGCTAGTCTGAGTAAATCAACAGATATGTGCATGCCTAAAATAAACTTTTTATCCAACACTAAGAATACTAGGTGACCCCAATTTAGCTTTGCAAAATGCTATATTCATTCCTAGAACTCTGTTTTCCAGAAAAAATCATGATGATTCTGTTTCCTTCCTGGAGAGGAAACCAAGATGAATTAAGTCCTTTTGTGTTAGAATGTTGGATTTTTCCTGGTTTTTATTGCTATTGAAGAGCAAAGCTGTCTTCTATTGAGAACACAACAACACAATGTGGGAATAGGTAAGTCTAACAAAAGACATGAAGTAACCAGTCCAGATGCTGTTTAATTGTATGAACCGAATTAAGAGATACGTAGAACCTAAGCAGGAAAATGACAGAAATCAGGTTACTGAAAAAGTCAAATCATAGATGGGATTCTCACTGGATAATATTTATGGACTTCTTCTTCTGACAGACTATATTACATTTACAGAGCAGAACCAAGAGTGGCATGGCTTTTCTCTTTGCCAATTTTCTGTTTCTTGTACTTTTAGTCTTTTACCAAGTGAAGTAGGATCTTCTGTGTTTTGGAAATTGTTGAATCATCCAGGAAAATTGTATCATGGGCCACCCCTGAATTCTTAGTGAGACAAGGAACACAAAATCTGAGTTTCTTGCTCCTATAAGCTGCAGTTTGACAAGAGTTGAGTGTCTCTACCTTAGACCCAAGGTTACTAATTGGTGTTCTGCAAATTCAATTAATTAATTCTGTGTGATAAAATAACTGCATTTTTTTTCCTATTGGTTTTCTTCGTAAGTTTTATAGCTGAATGAGGTACACTTTGATCCAAGTTTTAATTTTATGTTACAATATAGATAATATGTGACGGCTGGTGAGGCTGAAGAATGCCTTAAAGTGAAGCAGATGTCTAAGAAAACATAAAGCACCAGTGTGAATAGTATTTCTTTTGGTATTTCAAGTTAGTGAAATAGAAAAAACAGCATAGAATTTGGCTTTAAAAATATTTTTTCTTTGATAAACTTAACATCTTTGTATGAAACTTGTCAATGGGCAATAGAAAACCAGTAAACCAGGAAACAAGCAGAAGAATCCTGGTCCTTTGCTCAGGACTTGCTCTGGAAACAGGACCAAGATGTCTCGTTCAGAAGACAGGAGATACACAGTGAAAAGTGCCAGTTCCCAACTCCTATTTGTGCTTGAGTGAAGTGTCCTGTTACCCTCTAATGTTTTTCGCTTAAAAATTGTATTTTATACTGTGCTGTAGGTTATTGTTGACACAGAAGTTTAGTATTTGGTTAAATGGAAATATATTTAGACAGGTAGATTAATAATAATAATAACAGTAATAACAATAATAATAATATGAATTAACATACTTTTATGCGGTTTTTTTCTGGAAATGGAACTCAAATGTCTCATTTTAAATGCCTCAACCTCTTTATGGAGAAGGTTTATATATACAGGAATAAGATTATTTAGACATTTTTGAGATGTTAGAACTTTGCAGAATTGCAAATAAGAGAAAAAATTTTTTTAAATTTGCATAATGGCAAAAACTGGTTCTAGTTAATGCCACACTGAGCTGCCTTCTGGGCAGGATACAGGTTGTTCAACATACTCACACATGGCTTGAAAAGAGGGTGGAAGTAAAGTGATGAAATTTGTCTGTATATTAAAGAGGTTATTAAATATAAGGACCAATTACAAAGTGCATTAGAAAGACTAAGAGGTTAAGGATGTGATTCAGGTCCATATGATTGCTTCTAAACGTTTACGTCTACATGGAAACAGGTTGGCTGAGTTCCTGTCAGTGGAAAGTTGTTCAGCGCAGGCAGTGGGACTTAGAGAGCTTCAACTCACTACTGGCAACACAATAAATCAGTATCATTAGAAGCAAAGAAAGTATTGCACAGTCAGGGAAACTTCACATTGAGAGACTAGCCAGCAGCTTGAGAATAAGAAAGTGCCTATGAATAATAGAAGTAAAGATGAAAAGTTCCTTTAAGTAATTTCTTGGACAATGTTTCTCGACTCCATGCTACCTTGTTTCAGACAATTCAAATTGAATTAGTTGAAGGTGTAATGCCACCAAGCCTCTCCTGCTGGTGGCTGCCAGAGCCAGTGGCACCCCGACAACACACAGACAACACTGTCCTCACCTGTGTCTGCCACCTGGCACTGCCAAGTGACAGGATGCATCCATAGCTGTAACCAGCATTATAGAGGTGTGGGATGCACTGAGCCGGCCAGACACGAGTGGACTGTAAACTTCACTACTGAGACACAAAGCATCTGTAGGCTGAGGCTGAGCTAGAGTTTGTATTTTGAGGAACCGAATCTACTCTTTCAAACCTCAACATGGCCCAGTAACAAAGAATAAAAGTTCAGCAGCAGTGTTCTGTGTAATGTCACATCGATACCAATGCCACCAAGATGAAGTCACTAGTTCAATTCAAAAAGCAGAAAGTATTAGCATGGAAAGGCCAAGGAACTGCACTAAGAATAGACTTATTTATTTAATCCAAGGCAATTATAAATAACTGCCACTTTTCAGAGATATTGTGTTATGTGTCATGAAAACTAATCTTAAAAGAGCAATTTAATAATCCTTCGGTCAGGACAAAAAATATTGGAAGGACTGGTATGTGTCTGAACCAAAAAAGTCCTTGACCTTTACTAGCTGAATGGCTGCTTATTAATCTGAAAACAACCACTGATTATCTCTACTGATCATTAAAAAATTTTTCACTCATGTCAAATAAGCCCCAAAATGCCAAAGGTTAGCTTTGGCATTCGGTATGGACACGAGATAACCCTTAAACATACATATGCTTCTTCTATACTCTTCAAGTATAATTATCTAAGTGTGTTAGCTAAAGTTGTCTGGCAGTATTTTTTTTATTATAGATGTTTTGAGCATGGAAAAATCTCATCTGTAGGCTTTGAACAGCAGGTTGGGGAGTTGGAAGCTGATAAAAGAAGGAAGCTTCTTATTCTTACAGAAAATCTGCAGCTAAAGCCTAACAAAAGACCACAAATATTGTACCCATGTAGATGGATTCTAGAGAAAGATGTATGTATTTTACAGACATGAAAGTATGTGAAGAGACTGACAGCAGGACATAAAAGATTCAACAAATACAGTTCTGTATATAAAAGAAATATCTGGTCCTACTGTCATGGACTCTTCAGTGTGAAATGACAGATAAAAAAAATTACTGTCATTTGCTGCACTGAAGTTAAGAGACTCATGATTTTTCCACCACACGTATGAATAGCTTCTTTCAAACCCATCATCTTTCTTTTTCCACTTCTGAAATACTCTGCAGAAGCTTTCCCAATCAAGCATTTTGTTGAGAAGATGAAGAAATGAGAAGTATGAAAAAGCATTTGTCAGGAGGAGGAAAATCATGGTGGATGGCAATATTCCAAACCTTTTACAATAAGCATTTCCCATATCTAAATTTATTTCTGTGAATTTTCTAATTAAATTGTTGCCTAAGAAACAAAACATGAGTGTTTCTATACTGCATCTTTTACAAAGCAGCTTTGTATGAATTAATTTGCCTTGTATAACTTAGATTGCTCGCCAGGCTATCAATGATCCTATCATAGAAAGTTGTTGCATCAAACTGATAAATGAAAGACCTTTCTGTACCGAACATTGATGTTAATAACTCTCCCATGGGCAAGACAACTGTGTTCACATCAAGCAATTTCCCAAAGGTTTGAAAACCAGAAGACTTCCCAAATTAATCACAAACTTTATCCAACTGATTTTGCTTGACAGGGTGTAGTCATTAACTCTAAATTATCTATTTTAAATATCACTAAGGCATTAATTGTCATAAAATCTCTCACCTCGACCAATTTCAAAGTTGTCTTAAGTTTTTACAGTACACAAGCAATTAAAAATTGTTATAAATACTCAGTCTGAAGGTTTTAACCAATATCTAGAAATACTTAAAATCTTTAAACACAGGCATTATAGACAAAAATATTCTAGAAAAAAAACTTCCCAAGTGATGGCAAAAGTCAAGACACATATTCAGGTGATTGAAATTCTGACATAAGTGCTGTGGCTCTAGGGAAGCCCTTGGTTGCATCCTATTGTGGCCCTACAAAATGCTCTTGGAGACCCAGATGGAGAAGTGGCTGTATGTGCCAACAACACCAAGCCTTCATCACATGCGGGTGCACCGTGCAGGTGGGGACATTATTGCTATGCAAATAACACCAATAATAAAAAAACTACTGACAAAAAAGGACACTAGAATATAAAGATTCTACAGAGTTTCTGCATCCTCTCTCCCTATACAAATAACATATTCAATTACACATACACAACTACATCTTACCTTATTGCCTTGAATGCCTTTTGGGCCTTGCTGACCTGGATCTCCCCTGATACCCTACAAAAAAGTAAAAGCAAAGAGTGAGCTGTCTTTGAAGACACATATAAATTTGGGGTTTTACTTCCCCTGAATGGGGTGCAGTATAATACAGCACAATTCTAAGCTCTAAAGGACAAGAGTTTTCTGCATCATACCTTGTGAATATTGTTAATATTCAAAAACCAGTGCTGACAGAAAGGGTATCTTATTACTCCATGTGAATTGCAGGACAAAATTATTTGGCAGACTCTGCTGTCCTGGTGCCACATATACCATGGCTGTTCTTCACAGAATTGACAGGTTGTATGTAGAAGAAACTTACAGAACATGTCTTTCCTTTTTATTTGGTAGCTTTTAGTTCCCTTACCTGAGGTCCCCGAGGTCCCGTAGGGCCCACAGAGCCTTGCAGACCCTGAGGAAAAATTGGATTCAATTATCAAATTAAAAGGAAATTGCAATCTACTTTCAAGTGTCAAGAACTTGAAATGTATATGTAATGGCTCAAATCTCTGTTCAAGCATTTTAGGGACTTTATTCTCTCACCAGAGCACTGCTGCTCTCATACTGTATTCAGTAATTGCCTGTTACATTTCACTCTCATTATTTGGTTAAAATACTTTTCATCTACAACAAGCATAGTGAATGGCTACTTAATATCTTAGCTATTTGATTAAAAAAATTTTATTTGCTACAAGTTTTTGAATTTAGTTTCTAGAAACATATTAGATACAGAATTCTTAATAAAAATGCTGCAGTGTATATACCAGAATAACTTCAGGTAACTTTGCCTCACTAACTCTAACTGCTGTTCAGTAGCCTGGCAGAATCACACTAATAGTTCACAAAATCCATCAAAAATGCATCCAAAAATTTAAAATGCCATGCTATTTAATTCCATTAGCTGTGATTTCTCCATTTAATGAGTCCTTACCAGTCACCACTACTGCAGATTATTCAAAAATCATTCTGCCTCATTGTTTTTTGTTTAGTCACCATAATGCATATTCTACAGAATTTCACTACTTGAGTAAATATTCAGTTATAATTTATTTCTAAAGCAAAAATAGTTTTGAACAAATTTACTGTTTTTTTATTTCTCTTACTTCTCTTTTAATTAGTAACATCTCTACAGGCAGAGGCACTAGCAGACTGCTGCATTTTTCAAGTTATGTGTCACATTTTGAACTCCTAATAGCCTTGACAAATTTAGCAATGATACCTATGCAGAAATTCCATCGACTGCCCTCCCTAGAGATTGAGAGTCAGAAATTTTAAAAGATTCTCTACTCCCTGGTGCTTGCTCCCAGGCCAAGCATCAGCCACCAGAGAGAGAGATAATCCCACTCAGTTCCAGCACATTTCCAGCCCAATTACACAAGGAATGAAGGCTACAAACAGTGGCTGATGCAATGATGGCTACTTTTGGTAGCACACAAACATGTCACTTGAGTCAGTTCTGATTTCAAAGCCAAACAGAAACTGTCTGAATTTCAAGCCTGAACAGCATTTGAAAAAGCTCTGATATACAGCACCAAAACTACTGGATTCAGTCTGATCAGTGAGATGAAAAATTGGTTGTGGAAAAATGCAACATTTTCAAATCAGACTCCCAATTATGCTTCAATATCCATCACTCCAGTTAAAGACTGATCTCAGAACATTGAATTTGCTTCGCATACATTTGGCTATATGTGTTCTGTGTCTGATTTTGTTTAGCCTAGAATGCTTTCTTTAAAAATAAAGTCATAACTTTGTTCTATCTTCGGGATTTGTGAATGTGAAAGTGGGAATTCTGGAACTGACTGATCCCCTGCAGAAGACAAAGTTTTTTCATCACTGTCCTCAACAGAAATGAAGCAAGCAGATTTCTGGCAGCCCTGGCATATGTTTTCTATATCCAGATTCCTTGGCTGCTTTGATTATGTTCTTTGCCAGCTTCTGAACAGCTTCCTTTTAGCTTAGTAGACATTTCAGATAACATCATGCTATTTCTCACTTATTGCCTGGACAAAGAAGGTATGATCTTTCTTTATTCCTCTGAGAGATGCAGCTCTCTCCTTTTTCATTGATATTTCAGACTTTTCTGATTCACTTGCTGCCATTTTGAACCACAGTATCCCAAAAGATATTCTCAGCCTTTAGGTTTTCGTTATAGTATAATGCCCTTTCTTCTTTGCTATAAGTGTTTCTGGAATGAATATTTATTAATTCCTACCTGAAATTAATCATCAAATAGCAGCTTCCAGGAAAACAAAAACTTTTCAAGGTGGTCTTTGATAAAGGTAAGCATAATATGGATGGCAAAGCTGAAGAAATGTGCTTTAATAGAATGATAAGTGCAATGTAGTTGGTAGTTCTTAACAATTCTAACTATAAATCAGTGGTTTGCATTACTCATACAAACCTGCTCGTATGAATCAAGATACATGATTATCTCACTTAGCAGTAAATTATCCTTCCATCTCTCAGAATGCAAATAAACCAGATAAAAATCTGTATTCACTTGCAACATTACTGCACTCCAGGTTAAAAAGAAAGGAGGACAGGATAGAAGTGTGAATGCACAGAGGGGCTCGTAGACCTGACAGTTGGTCACGTTGGGTAAGAACCTGCTTTTTTTGCAATATAACTTTATACACTCAAATTGAAGTCAAACTTTTACGGAAATAAATTGGGTGGTCTCTGTAAAATGCTCAGTCCAGTGTAAGCAAGGCTTGGCATTGGTCAGGGCAGCTTTTGTTTCAGGCAAGGATCTGCATTTCTTATGCAAAATGGAAAAAAAACCCAATGCGGTGAACTGTGGGTTCAGTTTCTATAAATCATACTTCTACTATGAATGTATCTCTACCACCAGGGAATTATAAGGTGTTCCAAATCTAAAATAATCTTTTCAAGCTGTTTTTATGAATATGTTACATTGTTTTCTAGTATCTTCATCAAGATAAAACAGTTCAAATAAAAATTATACTTACTATTTCTCCTTTTGTTCCTGGGGGTCCACATTCTCCCCTTTCACCCTTCATAAGAAATCAAAGGGTTCACAGCTAAACAAGATGATTTGATTATACCTCATGCATTAAAGACTCTGCAAGCAGTAGCATAAGAAGTTTAGTAGACTCTGAGGACCTGGAAGTGGTATCATTGTACATGGTCTGTAGAAGATATGATCTGCTCTGCTCAAGATAGATTATTTCTGAAAATGCCTGCAAAACATCCAACTTACATCAGAGAATAATATATTTAATATCTACTAAGTTTTGCTGCATTTTTCCACCTCGCTGCACCACCTCCAGAGATCCTTTCCATGCTCTGATTTCATTACTGTGATGTCTGAGATTTTTCTGAATAACAACTGTGAGACTGTACATATGAAATGAAGAAAGAATTCAGTGTTTCACTGATGATTTAACATATCGATAGACACATGAAAAGTAGACCTATGAGTCCACTGTTCCCATTTTCATGAAATGTTACCACAAAATTGACTGAAGCATTTTACTGACGAATACAAAGATTCATAGAGGCACTGCTTTTATTAACAATGCAGAGAGATAAGTGTCCAAAACAAGAAAAGTAAAAATGGGATTATCTCTGTTTCATTTCTGACTATGATGGTCCACTTTGTAATTTCATCTCTAGAATCCTGCAAGTTACGGAAATGTATACTTTTTTATCTTCTTGGAGAGACTATGTTGAAAATTTTCTTGATCAAGCATTAGCCCTCCCAAGTTATAAATAGCTTAAAACTAAACTTCCTTGTGGAAAGTTTTTTGAAAGCTAATCATTGCCACATTGTGTTTGTAGTAAACATTTTCACTTTCTTTTCACTTAACGTCTTATTCAACCCCCAATTTTTTTTTCCTTCCAGAAACTGCATTTCTGGATGTTGCCACTCTTTTTTTTATATTTAGATTACATTCTGTGGTTGGTTTATTTAATTTTTTTTTTCCAGCAATCCAGTCTGTAAGCATTTACATAAATTATGAATTTACTTCTAGGGATTGCATTAGGAGCTTTCACGACAAAAAGACAAGACGAGCTCTTTTTTCCATTCTTTCATGTACACGGTCAGCAAGTGACAATTTATTTTCAGACTACTTCTATTCTACAGAAAACTTACCTTTTCTCCCTTGTAGCCAGGAGCTCCCTATTTAAAAATTGAAAAAAAGGAAAAAATCATAGAAGAGACAGCAAAGGCTTAACATACTGCTAATTTAAGTAGAAAAAGCCCCACTTCCCCAGTAAAGAATTATGTTTCAGAAGTTTAACAATTCACAACAATAAAATATCTCTCTGAAATTGCTAAACATATAATTATCTGCAAATCTAGATGTCTATTTTTTACTCATATATTAGCTGTAAATATGCCACTCAGTTTGCCAGCCTCCTAGTAGATACATGCTGTCATTTAAATGGGACTTTTAAACTGAGTTACTCTTCTACAGTGAGTAGTGTTAATCTTTCTCCAGTGAATCAACAAGAATTCTGAGAATTATCAGTTTTTAGAAGCCTCTGAAGGACTATCTAGTGTTTTTAGTAATGACATTTTCAGTTCTGCCTTTGGGATAAATCTAATGCAAGTCAATTCAAAACCACACAGCTTTGAAAGTTCCTTCTTCCAGTAGCATCTCATCTGTATAGTTAAGCACATGGTTAGACTGTTTCTCTTAGTATATATGCTTCTGTAAACCAGGCCTTAGTGTAGGTGCTTTAAATAATTGAATAAAGTAGACATATAAAAAATGAAAATAACATTTTTAGTTCAGAAAATGTGAAAAGACAAAGTATGAGTTAGCACTGTAGTAGTCACATACCTCTTCACCTTTTTCTCCAGGATCACCTTTTTGAGCATCACCCTATTGAAAGCAAAGGAATACAACTGAAATATGTATTGCCCTTTCATTTATCTGTATTGCACTAAAACCAAGAACACTGTTAACACTGTTACTATTTACTAATATTCACACTTCCTCCTTCCACAATTAAGGACACACATTTCCTGAACATTAACATAGAAAACTCAACTATTGTCACTGGACAACTGAAATCTTAGTCAATAGAGTGAAGCACTCTGCTCAAGGGATCTGTGTACTGTAAGAAAGCTCTGTGGAACTTAAAGAGCCTTCAGCTATACTCAGACACCTCTGCTGCCAGAGGAGAACTGGAATGATAGGCAGTGTTAACTTAACAGCAGTTTAGTTTTAAATTTTTCTCTCACACTTCTAAAGCAGCTCACTATAAACTAGCAAACCTCAATATTTAGAACTTATTTTAACATACTTTGCTATATTCATACCTATGGTTTGAATAACTGGATAGAAATTTGCTTTATTTCTTCTAAATTCACATTACCTTGTTTCCTTTTGGTCCTGGGTCACCTTTCTCCCCTTTGCCACCAGCACTGCCCTGAAACAAAGCAAGAAAATGTTATTACCATTGTGAGGATAAAATTCACCTGCTTGTCTAAGACCATATCTTAGTGCAAAATCATTCTGGAATAAGCTTTGGTAGAAACCCCTACTGATTCAAGTATGGTACACGTGACACAACATTCATTTAGCTAAACCCACTCTGGTATTATCAGGTATCTACAATTTTTTTTTAAACAATATTCAACGATAAATAGATTTTCTGCAGAGCATCTGAAAAATCTAATCAGGAAGGCATTAAAGAAAGCAAACACAGTTCTTCCTTCCCATTTCTCAATTAACCACCACTATTTCATCTTCTCTGCTTAGAAAAAAACAGTACAGAACAGTTAAGGGTCAATACTCAGCAGCCCTAAGGAAAAAATTACTGCACCATTATTACTCTTTGGAGGATCATCACGGTGAGGACTAGAAAGTTTGGTGTACACACATCTGTATATGTAGTTACAACATAATTTTGGATAAAATAACTTAAAAAATCTTGGATCTAAAATTTTAAATTGCAAACAGAGGTTCAGATGCACGTTATCCAGATGCACATTATCCACAAGGATTGAATGATAGGCCCTGGTGTCATAATCTAACTGTATGGTTGATTGGTTAGAGTCTAGGGAGAAAGATAAAAACCTCTGAATGCACCTTGCTTGTCTCTGGGGGAGATATTAAAGTCAGAAAAATTATCAGATATCACCCACCATCTGAACTCACACTTTTCTGTTCCTTACCAGAGCCAAGAAACATGTCCTGAAGTGTCACAAGAGAAAAGAGTGTTGGAGGCAGAGTTTTAGATCTTTCCTCATACAGCCCACTACCTTCAAACTTTTGAACCTTTACTCCTCACAAAAATAGAAGTTGCTGCTGGATGAAAACCTTTGTCTACTGGACCTTTCCTTCCCCACTGCAAGATTCAAGAATAACTTTTTCATTTGGGCTCCAAAATCATGTACTTATTTATCCACAGTGTTTTATTACCCAATAATAGAAATACATTTTCAAGATACTATCTGATTATGGATAGATTTTTTTTCTGAGCTCTTTTAACAGTGGCCTTTCACTACCAACTTCATATGCTACAATAAATCAATCTTTTTGCAGTATGCGCACAGCTAATGTCTTGGTTTTTACATAGTTTACATAGTAACCAACTGAAGTACTGTACAGTATTGATTTTGATTAAAATTCAAATTCTTGACCCTATTCAAATGAATGAATACTTACAGAATCACCTTTGTCTCCTTTTACTCCCTTTTCACACTCGCAGATCTTCTGCACACACTACAAGGTTAATAGAAAGATAAAGCAGTATGTTTTTCAAATATATTATTTCAAAATTTTAAAGTGAAAGTTTTGGTTTTGCCTAGCCAGAGACTAAAGAACATAAAAGTGGAATAATAGGAAATAAAAGATATTCTAATACATTTATTTCTCATATAATCAACATTAAACTTCCATATAGAGCAACAAAAATCTGTTACTTGCTTTGTTTATAACAAAAATAAATCTCTCACTGTAGTGACTGTAGTTACTGTAATAATTACAAATGTTTAAGATAACATATACACAGTACACAGCACTGTGAAACCTTATATAAATTTTGAATCATTTTGACATTGTTATTGTTTTCTAACGAGACCACAAATTAACTTGCGTATCTTGCATTAAACATATTCCACTGCTGTAGGAAGAGTTCTTTATGTCTTACTGTTGATACTACTCACTAATGAGCTAACATCATAGATTTCTCAGAAAAAGGGACAGAAGAAATGGAGGAAAGTTAAAATAAAAGCAACCATGGTCAGAAAATTTACCCAGAGATGGAAGGCTGATTAATCCTCAAGTATTGTTGCATTATAGAAGAAGCAGACTTTGGGAAGTCTAGTGTCAATAACAGTAATCAAACACAAAGCTCAAAAACCCTACCTGCTTCTGTAGCAAGGCTTCCTGAAAATAAAATAAAACAAAAATATTACTTTCATATAGATATGATTTAATTTAACAGAGTACTAATTTTTCCCCTCTAGTTTACAGAATTTCCAAAGTGAATGGTAGAGATACCTTCATCCCTCATTCCTTCCTCAAAGGGGTAAGAACCAGTCTGTGCAACTATTCATAGAGAAAAGGGTTCTGGGTAGAAAGAGAGGGTTATTCCATGTGACCCAATGATCAGAAAATACATGAGAAGTAATGGGATAGCTAAACAGACAGTATCAAGGTGCAGTGCTAACAACAGGGACCATGAAAAGACTTCCTAATCTAAGGCCTTCCCATGGAAAGCCCTACAAACAGAATATGTAGGGGAAGGACTCAGTGACTATGCATGAGATCAAGCTACCTTCTAAAGTGTTTTCATTTGCTCAGAGACACACTCTGTGTGCTGGGAAACATGATCAACACAGCTGAGCTGTTATTGTCCAAGCACGCAGTTCCTTGGAGGGGGGCTGGGAAAAGGAAGCTCCAGCTGCCCTGACTCCTGCTGTAGCAGAGAAGGCACCACAAAACCCTCTGCACTGTCTTCAGGGCTTACCTAACCAAAGTCAAATGAAATCTGCCATGGGTAGACACGTGACAAGAATAACATCAGCATAACTTACCAGTTCCAATGCTACATCAGCTACCAGGTTCTCATCATCCAGGGATAGCACATGTTTAGAGGATGAATCACCAGATACCATGCGCAATTTTCCTTCTTGGACTGTTTTCTTAGAAAGGCCAATGGTAAAAAAATGTATTCCAAGACCTCTGGCTGTTGTGGCTATACCCTGTACATTAGGGCTGTTTGGATGATCCACACCATCAGTCATCAAAAAAGCCACTTTTACACTTCTCTTACGACTTTCAGTTTTAAACAGCTGAGTGGCATTTGAAACTGCATAATAGGAGTAAGTGCCATGGCCAATAAGGCCCAGAGAATTGATTTTCTGCTTAAAATTCTGGACATTTTTCCAGGCTGTAAAGGGATGATCAATGCTGACTGTGCTGCTGAACTGCATACCTGCTAGTTTAACATTATACATGTGGGACTTAACTGGCTTCATCTCGAAAATGCTGTCAGTTATGTTTCCAACAAAATTCTTCTGTAAATCAAACAACTGATTTTTGGCACTTTCTGAACTGTCCAAGATAAAGACTATATCAATGAGACACACATCACCTGTAATGGAACAAGAAAGTTAAATCTATGAATGATGGGAACACCTGCACAACAGATTTCAGATAATTCTCTGCAAAAATTATTTTCCCAAAGATTTCTCTGTCTTCCCAGTAAAAATTCTAAGGATAAATTTCACTGTAAAATCCCAGAAATTCTAATGCAAACCGTCAAGTTAGCGTCTTCATGGGATTGTTTTAGTATTTTAGTTGATATTGTATACAAAATTTTCCACATGCAATTTAAAACAAAAAGTCAGGTTTCTTATAATTTCTGTTAAGAGATATGCATGTCCATGAAAATCACTGATTAAACTGGAATCCATGCCCAAGTAGTCACAAAGTATTTTCCAGCCCTGATAATCAAAAGAAACATTTTACATATTCACATGAAAGTTATCAATTACTAAATAATTATGCTAAAATGCATGGATACCTGCAACACGGTCAACCAGAAACTTTAAGAAAATGGTTTTACCTTCATCTTTTGGCATGGGAGAGTAAATGTTCTTTCCTTTCTTTCTGTTTTGCCCATGTACTACCTGGTTTGTTATCATAGCCAGAAGTATAAAGCAAAGGAAAAGACATTTTTTCCTCATAGTGACTTTCCTCCCAGTTAGACAACTTTTCCTTCCTGTTAAAAGTAAAAAGTAAAAAGTATGTGAATACTTCATTAATAGAAGCAAATAAATAAATACAGATACTTTAAATACATCTTTGTGGGAAGCATGTGCTGGAGAACATATACAGAAAACAATTCTATAAGTCACTGTGTAGCTAATTTAAGCACAGTAACCAGCACTACCTCAACTCTAGCTCACATGTATAGTAGAACCTGTTTCATTACAGAAGAAATATGGGTATAACCCAGGATTGCCTTTTCGTTCTTAACAAAAAGTCATTTGAATAGCTAACAAAAAAAGGTTAAATGAATTGTTACTCTATTTATTAGGAATAAACAAAGATCTGGGTATTTTGGGATACAGATATATTACCTAGGTCTGGAGCATCTGTATGAAGAACTTATTCCTCTAAGAAACAGTGGCTAAGTAATGAAATTCAGTATGTTAATATATTATTAACATTACATGGCTATTACAGAATATGTGCAATATTTTTCATAAAGACAGTATTCTACTATAGGAGAAAGTTGCACGAGGGATGTCTGGACTTCAGGCGGCTCTCTTGAAAGCTGTTTATTGCATAGGCGAAGTTACAGCATTTCAGGGAGTGGGTATCCAGAGCCAGCCCTACAGCTGCCAGCTCCAGCTGTAGGCATACCTGAAGCCCCTTTCTGTTCAAGTTATAAAGCATTTTATACTTTTCTTTGCAGAGTATCTTAACACATAACAACCACTAAGCACCATACACAATACCTTTACATTTGCCTATAGCCTATCATAGCTACTACCGTCACCATATTATAGTCATTATTATCCAATCACAAGTGTAAGTAAGTTACAATTTAAGCTTACAATGGAGAATTCTCAGACCTCTCTTTTTCTTCCTACATCGACATTTCTTGTTTGCCTGCTATATCTCTCTTTTTGGTAAAGACATGTTCTCTATTTACTTATGCTCTTCTTGAGCATAAGTAATATTATTTACTTGGTGAAAAACATGTCTTTGTTTGTAGTCACATACCTTTGTCCTACTCCTAAAAATCTCCTTCCAACTCATCTCCAACCTTTTCCTTCTCAGTTATTCAGTGGTCAGTGTTTCAGCAAAACATCTTTTACTCTATATCAAAACTTGCTTCCATTTCTACCTCATCCTCAGTTTCTACATTCAGAGATCTTTCTGCCAAGCCTACATGTCTGTGAAACTTTCTTACCAAACTTTCATCCTCCCCAACATTCTACTCTAATGAGAATATACTGATAAAACGAAAATTAGAACATTTAAATCAGCGATTCAACATATTTCTAGAGTACACTGAAATATATTAAAACTGATTTACAAAAAAAAAGCCTGTATTTTATAAAAATTCATTTTAAATATCAATAACAACAAAGACAATATGTTAAATGTAAAAATCCTTCCTAAATCCTCTTTTCAAGTCCATCAAGCAGTCACATATACAGAAACCGTAAGTCCAGTCCTCTAAAAACAAAAAGGAAATAACAAAGCCTCTTACCTTTGAAGGCATTCAGAAAGCAAATTGTGGATTGAAGAAGTTTTCAGCGTAGAAAATATGTCCTGTAGGTCATACTGGAAAATATGTTTTGTTTACCAAAATAAACCAATCTACAAATAAATAGCCTATCCACTTGTAAATGGCTCTATCTTGCATGTAGATGTTTTATCTTTTATTGCTGCTGTTTAGTTGGCCAAAGTTTAAATGAAGATCATTGGGCACTTGGCCAGGGCTGAGCAAGAGACCAAGACATTTTATTAGAAGGGACAGTGTTAGTCTGGGACCACAAGTGTTTTTCCATCTTAAGTAATTGTACTTTTACATTAAAAAAAAACCAACACTTTTAGGCAACCTACATCTTTACCCTTCACTCTGCCAGTCACATGTCTTCACCTTGTCTGTGTTAATGTTGCAGCACTGGCTAGATCAGAGATACGAGAGCAGTACATCACTTGCAGGCTAGAACTGAAGTCTGACCTGATGGTTTTGACAATCTGCCGGACTCAAAGGTGGTAACTGCATTAGCAATTACAATAATAAAAGACAACTTAAAAAAAAAAAAATTCTTCTTGAGCTGGTTTCCTCAGAAATTCTTTCTGCTTTTTAAATCCTCTGAGGGATCAGACACAGATAGGATATCTGAAAGGTGATGGGTCATTTAGGTAGCTTTCAGAATGTTGCACAGAAATTATATTTGCTCTATGTACTGGCATGCTTCAGAGTAAAGTTGTGTTATCACAGTGTTAAGTTAAAAAATGGGGTGAGAGAAAGTACGCAATGATGAGTCTCAAGGAATCATAACATGCCCTGAGGGAGTTAAGTACAAATGCCCAGCAGAAGGTTAGCAGACACCCCCTAGACAGGCACTGCCTACCAGGCAAGAAATCCCTCAGCACCTTGGTCACAGGGCAGAACCATAGAACATCCTGAGCTGTTAGGGACCCACAAGAATCATCTAGTCCAACTCCTAGCCTGCATATGCCAAAATGAAAAATCACACCATGTGTCTGAAGGAGTTGTCCAAATGCTTCTTGAACTCTTACAGGTTTAGTGTGTGACCACTTTCCTGGGGAGCCTGTTCCAGTGCCTGTTCCTGGCTGCCAGGACACACTGTCAACTCATGTTCACCTTGCCATCAACCAGGACCTCTAGAGCCCTTTCCAGCCTCTCATTCATCAGTCTGTCCATACATACAAGGTTGTCCTGTCCCAGGTGCTGAATCTGGGACTTACCGATGTTAAACTTTATACAATTGGTGACTGCCCAGCCATCTAATTTGTCAAGGTATCTCTGCAGGGCCTCTCTGATGGAGTCAACAGCACCTCCCAATTTAGTATAATAAGCAAATTTACTTAGTATACCTTATAGACCTGTGTCCCAGTCATTTATGAAGATGTTGAAGAGCACAGGGCCGAGGATGGAGCCCTGTGGAACCCCACTAGTGACAGGTTGCCAGTCTGATGTCACCCCATTCACTGTAAACCTGTGCCCAACCCCTGAGCCACTTGCTCACCCATCATGTGATGTGTTTATCCAGCTGTGTGATGGACATTTTGTTCAGAAGGATGTTGTGAGAGACAGTATAAAAAACTTCACTGAAATCCAAAAAAGATTATATCAACTGGCTTCCTTTGATCAACTAGGTGGGTTACCTTGTCATAAAAGGAAATTAACTTTGACAAGCAGGACTTTTCCCTCATTAACCCATGCTAGCTTTGACCGATGATGACTGTATTGTCCTTCAGGAGTTTTTCACTACCTCCCAGAACAATCCTATCCATAATTTTACCAGGCACTGATGTGAGACTGACACACCTGTAGTTACCAGGGTCATCCGTCTTGCTCTTCTTGAAATTTCCCAGCTTCCAGACAGCTGAAACCTCTCCAGATTCCAAAGACCATTAAAAAACCATTGAGTGAGGTCTCACAATGACATCATCCCTTTGAGTACCCTAGGATGAATCCCACCAGGCCCACAGACTCAGCAAAATCCAGCTGGAGCAGAAAATCCCATGCTAGTTCAGGGTTGGCTGGGATATGTTGAGTAGGAGCTTGTAAGTAAGCCAAGTACATTAAGCTTTTAAGTGAGCAGAGGACATTTCCTGCTGATTTCGTTAAAATGTTGGTGAAAGGGAAAGAATAGGGAGGAAAAAAATAAGGCACCACTGACCAATGAACATAAAGAAAGTATCTGTCTTCATTAAGGTCAGTAGAAACATCCTTCATGTAGCCTGGGTGCAAGGTCTCATGTATTGATAGACTACAAACACTTTCTTAAGCACTCACTTTCTGCTTCTCCAAGGGTGTATACCTTTATAAAGAGACATTCAGCTAGAAATCCACCTTTGCAAACGCCATTATTTATTCATGTGTGCTGTGAGCCATGAGCATGATGGCATATGTAACTTTAACCAAATTAAAGGGTGAGACAACTCATACTAAGGAACTCAAAGAGACCTTAGCTCTTAGTAAAGATGGAGATAACACTAATCTGTTTGTGTTGCTGTTTTTGGCTGGGGTAGAGTTGATTTTGCCCACAGTAGCTGGTATGGGGCTGTTTTGGATTCATGCTGGAAAAAGTGTTGATAATTCAGAGATATTTCAGCTGTTGCTGAGTAGTCCTTACACAGGGTCAAGGTCTTTTCTGCTCCTCATCTCACCCCAGCAGGGAGTGGGCTGCAGATGCACAAGGAGTTGGTAGGGGACGCAGCCAGGACAGCTGACCCCAGCTGACCCAAGGGTCAGCTCAGGCATATCTCAGACCATATGCCGTCATGATCAGGATATAAAGCTGAAGGATGCTTGTTTGGGGGGCCACTACTCAGAGACAGGGTGGGGATGTGCCAGCTGGTGGTGAGCAATTGTTTTCATTCACATCATTTGTCTTTCTTGGGTTTTATTTCTCTTTGCTATTTTCCTTTTCATTACAATATTATTACTGTTATTAGTTAAAAAAATTAATTGGTTAATTGGTTGAAAAAAAATATTAAACTGTTCTTCTCTCAACCCATGTGTTTTATTATTTTTACCCTTCCAATTCCATTCCTCCCATCCTGATGAGGGTGGAGAATAAGCAAGAGGCTGCGCAGTGCTTAGTTGCTGGCCGGGGTTAAGCCATGACAGGTTGCATGTGAGAGCTGTACCTTTGCCCTACAACTGTACGAAGTACCATTCCTACACAGAATTGTCAGTCTGTTCACACTCTGTTAACATGAAGTGTACTGAAGGAATATGCTGCTAACAGAAAAAATCCTACCCACCAACACTGCTCACCCTCTTCACCCAGTTCAAGTGAGGAAGGATCTGCTGGCCCAGCAGTTGCACCCTCATTCTAAAGGGCCTCCTTCCTATAAACCTCTACATCGTCTCCTGTCAAATACATGTCATCTTTATTGAGGCTAACTGCCCTCATTAAGTAAATATTGCCTTCATTACACACGGAAAACAAAGAGTTTCAATGGAATACAATATTTTACACTAAATATCTGTTAATACATTAACATTTACATTAAATATCTGTATAAATGATAAATATTGTCAGCACCCAGTGTCTGTTGTATTTGAGACATTGGTGATAATTAAACACTTAATTAGCAACAAATTAGTCACAAGATCACTTGTACTGTTTACCTACTTATTCTCACCCTTATGCATGCTTAGACCAAGACTGCAAACAGCCAATCGGATCAACAGCTATGGAAAAAAAATGCTTTTTCCAGCAGTTGGCAAGGTTTATCTGCATTATGTGCCAAAACAGAACTGAATGAATGGATTTCCAGATGTGTTCAAAGATTTCTCACTTTTTTTTGGGACCTGCAAACATGACTCTCATCTGGCAGAGATCAGAAAATGTTAACACTTAGAATTTTTAGACATAACAATGTGACTAGTCAAATATACATGTACCATGGTAGTTCTGATGCACATGATGTATTTGGACAATAATAGGGTCAAATTTAGTTGTATTTCTCTGGCTAGAACATCCATAAATTTGTTACATGTTGGTCTGTAACTCGTCTCTGGGAACAGCCTAAGCTCTTCTTCACTTCTTACTGTGTTTTGGAAGTCCAGTCAGAATCTTGACAGTTCCACAACAGAATTGTTGATTTACAATTCAGAGCTTTTTTGTTTTCACTAGTCTTGTTAGTATATATTTTCGTGGCTTTGTATTCACTTAGAAATCAAATCTGATGGAAGTAATGACTCCAGATTTACAGCGTTGTTTTTAACAGTAATACTTCTTGCAAAACTTTTTAGTACAGAAGTGTTCCAATGGCTACCCAGAACCACATGCTCTGAACTAGATGCTCAGCACATTCAGCTTCCAGGACTACTGAATCTGTCTAAATGCACCCATTACATGACCATACTAAAGCTCTAGTCTGCAACACAAAGTTTTATCTGTACAACTCATTTTATGTTGCTAGTGACATTTCAAGTTAAAAAGCCTTTAGTTCCTGCATACATGCTAAGTCATCTCTTCTACTGGAAAAAATAGTGTATAACTTTTGTTCCTGGTACATACCTTCCCTCCTTGAATACTTCCTGCTATTCTCATTACTGAAACTCAAAAATGGTAAAGAAGAAATGAAAAGAGAGTTGACAAAGATAAGAGAGAGCTTCTATATGAAGACAGACAAAGTAAATTATGATTCTGTTGCTTGAAAAGCCACAGCTAAATGAGAATGTGATACAGATGTATACAAGTAGTACAAGTAGTAAAAAACGTGACTATTCTAGAGCACATGAATGTAAAATGTCAGAGGACTTACACTATGGGTCAGGTTGTTCGATGATACTGAATCACTCCAAACTGAGCCTAGAGACACTCCTGAGATAGAGTCAGAGAAGCGGGCATTTGCTTTATTCAGCGCTGGGTGCTTGGGGGATCGCTCCTCCTAGCATGCATGCCAAGCACACAGTAACTTACAATATATGGTTGCATTTCATGCATATTCATTACATTTCTTAGAAAAGGGGTGGTTATGCAAGTAATTTCTTAGAACTCACTATTATCATTAGCATACACGACGCGCAGACTCAGTGCACTCTGGTGGTCGCACCAAGGAAGGCTCGAAGTCTTCCTCTGTGGTCGTTCTGGTGAAGGCCAGCAATCTTCCTCACAATGCACTTTTCACCCCTTGCTGCAGAGCATGTACAGTTATGGTTTTGCTGCCTCTGCAGTTTCTTGGCAAGCTCCAGCTGCTTTTTGTCTCTTCGACTATCTTTCTACTGTACAACATTCTGCTTCCTAAGTTTGTGGTTAGTGCCTGCTAACCTCTAACATTTGCTACTATATCTCTAATGTCTACACAAGTACAATGATTTTAACCCTTTCAATATCAATGAAAACTCACTGCCTTAAATTTATATTTTTTCCCCTGGTGCACTCTTCACTCAATAAGAAGGTGAATAATTACTATAAAGAATACTAGATTTTTTTTCTCTGGCTAGGAGACACTAGTAGGTGAAATTTGAAATAAATATTTTAAACAGCTTTTAAAAATCACTGCTCCTAATACTAGATGTGTCTTAATTCAGTGCCGTTGTTACTCATACACTGTGTTAGCAAAGTTGTGATTATCTGCCTTCTTAAAACCAGATTGCAGTAAGTGTATCAAAAGGATCATTTAGTTGCTGAATATTTATGCAATGAAGATATTTATGCTATTTAAATCCTGCCCTCTGGTGTATCTACATGATAATGCATAATGATAGTAATGACAGTACTTCATACCGGGCAACTCATTCAGCATTTAATCATTTATACACACCTAGTAAAGGAGGCTACTGTCTGGGCAAAAGATTTGTGCCCTTGTAATAGAAGGTGGAAGCTAAAGACTAAGCTATCAAAAGACTAAGATACAACACTTTGAGGAGGGAGGATATCTCCTGGAAGAATTGGTATTACTCCTTAGTTCCTACCTGATCCTGAGATTCTAAATACTCATTTCACACATTCCTCTCTTTTAGATACCCAGATTGAGAGCACCAGTATGATGCCTTAGGTTTTAACTTTCATATTTTTCAAATCCTGTACTGCCTAGTGTGTAACTCTGAAGTTTCTTGTAGCCTGTTAACTTCTGCTCTCTCGTGCTAGGTAGAGATAACAAAGCCTCTCCAGGGCTGCTCTCCAAGGACACTCAGACTGTCCTAGGCCCAAAATGTGTAAACCAAAAGTCTCTGAAAGGGGGGCAAGCTGAGGGGAATTACATCATTAAACTGAAGCTTTAATTGGAGAATTAACCCTGATGTGCAAATGAACCAAACTTATGAAAGTGTGAAGAACTCGTGACCTGTTGTCCAACTTGGGGTCTATTTTGGCAGTAGCCTCTGGCTCCCCAGGGTGTACCTTTGAAGGCCCTTCAAAAAAATACCTACCTTTATTCCCTTACTCTTGTCTAATCTCTGTTTTTAGGGTGGCCTCTTCAGGCATCAAGTACATCACATGGATCTTCTGAGTACTGCAAAGTTAATAAAAGCTAAAAGTAATGTACTGGCAAGGCAGTATGAACTGCTGAAGTAAGTACAGTTCTAGGTTGTCAGAGAAGTGAAATGACAGTCTTGTTGCATCACTTATGTAGCACTGGCCTGAGAAGTGTTTTGCATTAGTACAAAGGTAAATTATTACTTATATTTGTAAGTAAACGGAGCAAGTATTAAAACAGTAACTGCTTAAAACAGATTCACTTTACTTCCTGACAGTCCCATTCCTGAAATTCCAGTCCTGTTTGGACCAGGCTCACTTTGTTGTCCCTAAGAAAAAGACAAACACATACCCCCCACCCCCAAAAAAGAAAAAAAAACCAATAAAACAAAACCAAACCAAAAACCACAAAACCCACAACACCAAAAGACTTCCAAAACTCCAACTTAGAATTATTTGTGTAAATGTTTTACTTCACTGATGGCTTAAAGCAAAGATGGCCAAATGTGCAGCCATTACAGGATCCATTGTGTACCCACTTTGTGGCTACAAGAAATTGACGGTTTGAATAAGGGCTTTGGTCAGCAACATGGAATATTGTTAAAATACAGCATATTTCATTTTCAAATTCTTTAAACAACCCTTTGTAAATCCTCTATGTTTCTGGTTATCATAACATATGATACAGCTCAAAAGGAGTTCTCTAACAGCCTACAGTGAGCAAAACTGAAGAGTTACCTTTTATTTCATGAGTTTCCCTAGGAGAATATGAGCTCTAACATATAGAAAGCCTGGTCCTCTGTCACATATATCTCCTGCTCTATCCTTCTAAAATCAGTATTTTTTTCACAGGTTACCTTTGGGCTTTGAACACTCAAACTTTGTGATCCCTTTCGTCCAGCTATTCTTTCAGGAGCCTGGATACCCTAAAAAGATTAGCTAGGACATTAATTTCTAAACTTCCACAGATCAGTTTTCCAATTAATAAAATGAAGTCGTTATCTTCAAAAGAAATCAAATGTGCCTGTGAAATTCTTGCTGTATTTATTTCAATTTCCCCTGCTCACATTTCTACACATCCCACTGAATAACAAGTACAGCAACCACCACTAATACTAATGAAGTAAGTGAAACTGGGAGTTTTTTCAGTCTTATCCAAGCCTGTGCAGTTGACAAAGGCCATTCTGCCATCAAAAGAAGAGTCACCTTCCTTACTTAAAAGGCTTTTTATTTTGAATGCCTCAATTAATGAATGACCAAAGTGAAAGACCTGGTGGGCCAACTGGACCTACTGGATCCTCTCAGCCTTTTTCACCCTGAAAATATATGGCATTTGAATACAGTAACTTGCATTGTGTTTTTAACGTGAAATTGTATAAAATTAAGTGATAATCCCAACATACACAAAGAACAAAAGTATGATCTGTGCAAACAAAAGAATTTTCAGTAGAAATACTAAAGCCTGGAGGAAACAGTCTTGCAACCTGTGCCCAAAACTTCAGCAATCATGCTGCTGAATCTGTATAATTTAGAATCTTTTTAAAGAGACATGTATTTTACGTAGACTGAGAAGTATGAACTCCAGCTTCAAACGCCCTATGTATAGAATACTTTCTTCTCTTACCAAAAATCAGATAAAGCAATACTACTGGGTATGCATTATGGCATGGAGGAGTACAACACTACATCTGAAACAGTCTGCTAGGCTCCATTAAGCAACAGCTTCTGCAAGTTTAAGTAACCATAATCCAAACAAGTACTAATGTTAAAAATAGCAATGACAGAATATATACTTTTTCCTTTTTCTGTAAAGGGAGGAGCAGCAGTAGACTTAAATAACTAAATTAGTATTTGACATGTCTTTAAAAATCAGTGTTAACATCGCATTGCAATAGACAAAAAAAAACCTCTGGCAGTATTTAGGTGTTTCTGCATTCCTGAAAGGATTTAGCCATTTTGGCTAGTTCCTGTAGCCAGACATGACACAAATACAACAAATCTCAGAGATTAACATAAACTAAATGAAAAGCCAGCCTTCCAGGAATCAAATATGAAAAAGCATAACAAAGTTGTAGGGAAAAAAGAGCTTCCAGTTAATATCTCAAAAAATATTAACTAACCATAGTATACCTTGATCTCTTACGAATTTTAACATATCTTTAAAGAAGAAAATAAGCTCAAAATGGAGCTTCCACTGTACAAAGTCTTTACATGATCAAAAATTCTTGACGAACTCAGAGACTTGTACATAGAGCAAACTTGGAATATTTTGCAGTCAGAACAAAAAAGAAAAGAAAATACATCATCCATGAAGATAAATTGCTGAAAATAGTTCAAAATATAACTGCATAAGAACAATTGTCACATATAAATTCACATTAGAAAAAAGCAGATCTTACAAGGAATATCACAGGGACTGATCACAAATGTGTGCAATGCCTGAGAGGTCAAAAAATGTAGGATTAAAATGAGACTTGATGAAAGTCAAGCTGAGTTAGATCCTTAATGATTTGGGGGTTTAAATGTGTAAGTTTATTTTACCATATCAGTTGCAAGGAATAAGGAAATATAAAAAGCAGCTGTTATGCAATGGTGATGAAGAGATTAAAAATTAGGTATAACCTCAAAACTAAGAAAATATTGTGTATTATTTACAAATAAAGATGCTGCTATTGGACAAAGACACAAATGTGGAGACAGCTACATGCAAATGGAAAGGATAAATCAGAGCATGGAAAACAGAAGCAAAGATCCAAGAGTTTAAAAGGTTCAGAAGCATTAGAGGAATTCACAACCTCACTCATGAAATACTGCTGCAGTATTTATTTTGAGATCAACATAGAAAATATAATTTCTGCGTGTGGTAGAATGATCAAATAGAAAACATCTATGTCCCAACAGTTCATGTGATCTGGGACACAGTGGTCTCTCAGGCAGTAACATTCTTTTGCATTCTGAAACACCAAATAGCTCTTGTGTTTCTATTAACTTACTTTGCACCTGTCATTGTAGTAGCAGCATTTACTGGTTCAAAATATAATATTTCATTTTTAAATTTCTCTGAATATTTCTTGTGCCAAAGACACAGGAAGTACCTCTTCTGTAGCTTGTGTATTTGTTAATTGTGTATCTGGACCATCATTAGGACTCAAGAAATGAGTAAGATGTCTGACAGTTCAGCTGCTGATGTCAGTTAAGCTGCTGATTCTCTAGTACCTAAAAAACTTACTCTTAGAATCAAAGTTAGATGATGTGATTACTGCAAGTATTAACTACATTTATAAACTGAACTCCCATACTTTCCCATGGAAATATGTTAGGAACACACAAACTGAATTTCATCTTTGTTATAAAAAGAACCTCCAGGTGATTATTTGAAACAGATGTGAAAAAGCCACTATGTTCCACTTCAACAGCAGCAGAGGAAATGGAATGATGAAAATGAAACAGATAAGCATGAAAATCCAGGCTGCCAATTTTTCCTTTGATATATGATAGACTACTTAATCTGAATTACTTTTCATTTTTCCACATATTTGGCCTATTTTATTTATTAAAACAACTGCTGAGCTCTTAAAGATTACTGTTACTAAGGAAAAAACAACTGTTCTATGAGGAAAAGTGCTCTTAAAATGGAAGGAATATTACAATGAAATCAAAGACAACTAGGTGTTGCACCATTACATGACATTTGTGGCTTAAATTAATGAACCCTGTGAAAATTTAACACATAAAATGTAGCTCTTTAGATAACACAAATTCTCCACTATGCTTAGAGACAAGAAAAAAGACAACAGACATTGACACAAATCATGTTCAAACACATTTTTAAACTAAAGGCACTGAATACATGGAGATTATTGAAAAGATGGATGAACAACGGTTTATCATACATTTTCTTTAAAATGTTTTGCTAAGTTATAAAAAACATTGGAAAGGCCAATAAAAATTATATGCCATAATTCAAAAGAGAAAGTAGGAAAATATTCAATAAGGAAGGCAAAGTATATGCATTTCCTTTCTTTTATGAGAAAAGAAGCAAGTGAAGCAGTAAGGAACTAATGTCCTAAAGTAAGGAACTAATGTCCTGACTCTAACAGCGCTGAAGAAAACTTTAAAAATGTGGTATTTAAATATTTCCAGGCCAAATATCACTGTTTCTGTATGAAGAAGGAAGTTATTTTGAGAGAATCTGAAATTGTCTAATTACTACTTCAGTTTATAATTTTTATTTCAAAAAATTTTAAAGCGCATTGAAAACAAAAGGAAAAAGGTGAAACTTCACATCTCCATGGCTTGCAGAAAAACAGGTTGTAAAATCCTAATCACCTAGGAGTGAGGAAATACTGTTTTTTTTTTTTTTTTTCAGGTAATTTGTATGTAAGAAAATTTCATTACTGTGTCATCAAATACTGGAAGAAGTTGCTCAGAGATGGTATGCAGTCCCAAAATCCCGTACTTTGGCTGTTTGAGCAGGTCCCCAGCAAGAGGGGGGAGGGTTAGACTGGATATGAGGGAGAAATTATGTACTGTGAGGGTGCTGAGGAACCGGAACAGGCTGCCCAGAGAAGCTGTGATGTCTCATCCCTGGAAGTGTTCAAGGCCAGGCTGGACGGGGCTCTGGGCAACGTGGTACACTGGGAGGTGTCCATGGCAGAGGGCCGCTATTAGATGCTCTTTGTGGACACAGAACCGCAGAATGTTTCAGGCCGGCAGTAGGCGCTCTGGTGCAACCTCGCTGCTCCAGCAGGGCCACCCCAGAGCACCCTGCCGGGGTCCCGAGGCTGCCCGGCTCCCTCCCGCCCGGAGCCCTCCCCGCTCCCGGCCCGGCCCGGCCCGGCTGGGGGCGCTGCGGGGGGGGCACGCGACCGTCCCGCGCGCCAATGGGAGGGAGGAGAGCGGACAGGGCCCGGAAGCGCGCGCGCGGCGCCGCCCGGCGGAAACGCCCCCTCGGGCGCTGCTTCCGCTTCCCCGGCGCAGCCGGAAGCTCTCTGCGCTTCCCGTTCCCCCTGCCCGGGCGGCGGGGCCGGCTGGCGGCGCCGGGCTGCGGCCTCCGCGGGCTGGTGAGCGGCTGCCGCGCCCGGGAACGGAGGGAGGGAGCGTGGGAGGGTGGCGGTCTCACGGCTCCGGTCCGCTCTTGCGGCCGCCTCCGCCTTCCGTGTCTCCTGCCGGGAACGGGCTGCGGCCGGGGGCCCTGCGCCCCCTCGGAGGCGGGCGGGGGCGGGCGGGGCGGTGGCCTGCAGGCACACAGAGGCGGCCCAAGTAGACTAAATAATGCTGTTTTTTAATACCTCCGAATCTTGCATGTCCCTTTCCAGAGTGATGGAAGAGGTGTGTAGGATCTGTGGGGTCTGTTGGCGTGTAGGCACGTGTAGTGATTCTGGGCATGCAGCTACCGAAAGTGTGAATGGAGTTTTGACAGTAATGTGCCTATTTGAATGTTGCTGGGCCAGATACGAACGGAGACGTGGTAACATTGGGGCGGGAGCTGGGATTAGGAGCTGTACAGTAAGATGACAATATGCATTTCTGTTGAAATCTTCCAAGATAGAAAGCCTTTATAGGCTGTGGAACGGGCTTTAGACAAAACAGACAGAGTCTAATTTTTGTCACTTTTTAATTAGACAGGGAAATTCTTTTCTAGATGTTTGAGGGAGTGGCGCTTTCCCAGCGGCACACCCTGACACAGCGCATCTCGGGTAATGTGTTCTTGCTTAATACTGGTGTGGAGTTTGTAAACACAGCAAATCCTGTTGTCATCAGTTTGTAGGTGGCCGTGGTTCTGTCTCAGTACATACATACCAGCAAAAACAACATGTGCTGTGAGGAGAAGGCTTAAGGATTTGGCTTGAAGTGTGTCATGAGTTAAACCCTTGAGCTAAAAGTCATTTGGTTTTGTTGGTTTAATGATTATTTCAGATTGAAAAAGAACTTGGGTTTTGATAACATTCCTACAAATTATTTTCTCAACAGTTTCCATATGCATGGATATCACCTGAATCTTCTTACCAGAGCTTAATTTGTGTGTCAATTTACCCTAGCCATGAGTGGCTCCAAACCTGATATCCTGTGGGCCCCACACCATGTTGACAGATTTGTTGTGTGCGATTCGGAACTGAGCCTTTATCACATTGACTCTGCTGTAAGTTCAGAGCTCAAGGCAGGGTCCTTGCGGTTGTCAGAAGAAACTACAGCTACACTACTGTCAATAAATTCAGATACACCGTACATGAAATGTGTGGCTTGGTATCCCAAGTATGATCCTGAATGTCTCCTTGCTGTTGGACAGGCCAATGGCCGAGTGGTACTTACCAGCCTCGGGCAAGATCACAACTCAAAATCTAAAGATTTGATAGGCAAAGAGTTTGTTCCCAAACACGCCCGGCAATGCAATACCCTCGCGTGGAACCCACTGGATAGCAATTGGCTTGCTGCTGGCTTAGATAAACATCGGGCTGACTTTTCAGTACTGATCTGGGATATCAGCAGCAAATATGCCCCAGAGACTGCAGTTGCTACAGAGAAAGTAAGGCTTTCAGCAGGAGATGCAGAAGCAGGCCTGGTAGTAACAAAACCACTGTACGAATTAGGACAGAATGATGCTTGTCTGTCTCTCTGTTGGCTTCCACGGGATCAGAAGCTGCTGTTGGCTGGAATGCATCGAAATCTGGCTATCTTTGATCTTAGGAACACAAGCCAAAAAATATTTGTAAACACCAAGGCTGTCCAAGGAGTGACTGTTGATCCCTATTTCCATGATCGTGTTGCTTCCTTCTATGAAGGTCAGGTTGCCATATGGGATTTAAGAAAGTTTGAAAAGCCTGTTTTGACCTTGACAGAGCAACCAAAACCCTTAACAAAAGTTGCATGGTGTCCAACAAGGACTGGACTGTTAGCTACTTTAACAAGGGATAGTAATATCATTAGACTGTATGACATGCAGCATACTCCCACACCTATTGGAGATGAAACTGAGCCAACAATAATTGAAAGAAGTGTCCAACCATGTGAAAATTACATTGCTTCATTTGCCTGGCATCCCACAAATCAAAATCGAATGGTAGTAGTGACTCCCAACAGGACTATGTCTGACTTCACAGTGTTTGAAAGAATTTCTCTTGCGTGGAGCCCAGTGACATCCTTAATGTGGGCTTGTGGACGACATTTGTATGAGTGTACAGAAGAAGGAAAGGCTAGTTCCTTGGAAAAAGATATAGCAACCAAAATGCGGCTCAGAGCTCTGTCAAGGTATGGTCTTGATACCGAACAAGTTTGGAGAAATCACCTCCTAGCTGGAAATGAAGATCCTCAGCTGAAATCGCTTTGGTACACTCTGCATTATATCCTTTATTTTATTGTAGTTTTTGTCCTAAGGAAGTAATATACCTTTATATGTAAACTACTTACATAAAATGCATTAAAATCTTTAAATACAATGCAACATCCTGTAAATACTTTGCATATCTTAACAGGATGTGACTTTAAATTTTTAAAAACATTTTTTGGGAAAAATTAAGCTTCCTATACATGAAAATACTTATGAAGCAGTATACTGAAGATATGGATCAAAAACTTACAGGAAACAAAGGTCCCTTAGTTTATGCTGGCATTAAATCAATTGTGAAGTCATCTTTGGGTAAGAATGTTCCAACTTTGCTAAGTACTGTTGTATAATGTTTGAAAAATGACGCACTCATGCGTTGTCTTTGGCAATTGTTCAAAGATGCTATTTAAAAATATTGAAACAAAGTATTTCTGTTTGTGTTTTAATAATGTAAGTTAACAGTAATTTCCAGAGTTTTCAGTGTTCTTTGAAAGTTAGTAATTGTAAAAGCATAGTATCCTCAGAGGAAAATCTTTGAACTATTTCAAACATTTGAGTTTTGAAGTTTTGACTATGGCACTAGGTATTCTTGCTCCCTGCATAACTATTATATTTTTCAAAGCTCCACATCAGGCTGTAGTTCTAGAAAGGTGACTTTGCTGTCACTGCTAGTATATTAAGTACATTTATACAACTATGTTTAAATAAGCTGGCCTGTTCTGAAGTGGTGATGACCCCTGGTTTGTCACATTCTGCTTCTCATGCCCGCTGAAGTTTTTCTTAGTATAATTTATTATTTGAATATTTCCTTCTGATTTCAATATATGTCTTATTAATAAATATGCTCCTTGGAGCAAAAAATGAGTCTTCAGTGGTGGGAAAGCTTCTAACACATTGATGCTGGCTGAGAACTGGTAGAGCAAATGCTTGACCCTGTATTATGTATCTTCAATGTGAACATACTGAAAACTCCTGTCAAATGTAACAAATGGTAGAAGAAAGAAAAAAGACTGATGAATATGTGTCAAGCTTAGGTGCATAATTTTTAGCAGATCAAAATAATTTTGTGGTTGCTGCTTCTTACCATGGAGTTTTAAGCAATGTGGAAGTACTAAAATGTGATACTCAGCTTTTGTACCCTGCTTTATGATTGAAATCAAAGTGTTGTGTTGTGATGGCGATTGAAATTGTGATTTAAGCATAATTCAACTTATTTCCCATTTCTAGGAACAACAGAGAACCTCAGGCACAGCAGGAGTGGATCTGATAGACAGGCAGATATTATTCAGTATCTGAGTGAGGAGAGATCTTTGGCTTTGCAGCTCTGTGGGTGGATAAAGAAGGGAACAGACTTAGATGTGGAACCTTTCCTAAATTCATTGGAACAGGAAGGAGACTGGGAGCGAGCTGCTGCTGTAGCACTTTTCAACTTGGACATACGGCGAGCAATACAAATTCTGAATAAAGGGGCTTCCTCAGGAAAAGGTGTGTATTGTGTTTAGTCTTTTATTTTGGCTCTGTATTACATTAGATTTTTTCTGTTAACAGAATTACGGAAGATAGTTGGGAAGAGATGCCTGTTGTATTATGAAATTATTACTTGAAGCACTTGTATTGGAGCTTGGCAAATCCTGATATTTCACTCATCAGACTACCATATGCCATACTGTCTAGTTAAAATAGATCATATGTTTCAGAATTTCATACTGATAAAAAACCCAGAAAGACATATGTTCAGAACTAGGGATTCTTTTTACTTCGATGGAATTGCTGGGGGAAAGAGTGTCTGTCTGTGCTTTCCATAGGGAGGATTCAGAGTGAAGACATGCTACTTTCAAATTTAAGAATAAAATTGAACTTTCTGACAGAATGAGTATTTAGATTAAATAGTTTTTGCGTTTTTAGGAAACTTCTTAGCTTGAAACTTTTATATAAAATTGCCATCTTCCAGCTAGGTCTGTCAAACGATGGCTGGATATACATTCCTGTCTTTTCACTTCCTGTGGATATGAATTATGATAATGAAAATCTTTTATGATAGTTATTTCAAAATACCACAAGCAGTGTGATGTTGTTTAAAGAGGTTGTCATGCATGTAGGTGCTAACTTACCTGAACAGAGGCATTTAAAGCAGAAGCTACTATCCATGGTAGTGTATGCACATTAATTTCAGGTAGTGTTAATTCTACTGCATTTTGTGTTGCATCCTGACCAAACATTGTGCTTCAGATGGATGCTTTTATTTACAGTTTTAACTGGATTTTTTTTAAGTCCTTAACTTGAATAATATTATTTCACTGATTGCTTTGCATAAAACAGGTGATCTAAACCTTAATGTAGTAGCAATGGCTCTATCAGGCTACACAGATGAGAAGAACTCACTTTGGAGAGAAATGTGCAGTACTCTAAGACTGCAATTGAACAATCCCTATTTGTGTGCTATGTTTGCTTTCCTGACGAGTGAGTCTGGTTCATATGATGGTGTTTTGGTGAGTAAATTTCTTTATGTTAGGTTAAAATTTCTTTATGCAATAGGAGCGTGTAGATATATGCACATATGTAGGGGGAGTCCTATATACTCCAAGAATTGATCAAATTAGAATGTATTCTTTTATCCTGGTGCTGGCAAATAGCATTTCTTTCTGCTAAACAGACATTACATGTTTGGTGAATGTTATGTTAGTAAACAAATCATGCACGAACAACCAAAATATCCATTATAGTTGACACATTTTTTTAGAGGAATTTGATTCTTAGTATGGAGTTATTAAACCACTAGAAATACATTATCAAAATAATATAAACAGTGGAAAGAAACAGAAGAGAGATCAATAATAGAATTGCAAAAAGCAGACTAAATGCAGGGGAGTTTGCAAGACTTTCATCAAGCTGTATTTGCATTGAATTATATTTTCTTTTCCCTTGCTTACTTGTTAAAATAATTTCACTGTGTTGAAACAGTAAATAGAATATTCCAGGTCTTCTGAAACTGATACAGAATTACCATTTAAAAGGCAAACTAAATCTTTAATCATGAGATAGTTTGAGCCTTTGGAGGAGTTAACATACTTGATTCCTGGTTAGAGAACAGTAGAAATACTTGATTCAGTAGGAATTATTTAGCCCAGGAGAGGACTCCTGTAATGCAGCAGCACAGTTGGCCCAAAGCTGTTGAAAGCGAAGCTGTCACAATTTGATGCTTTTAGGGTAATGAAAAACAAAAATGGTTAGAATCCCAGAGGAGAGAAACCTGGATCTTTTTTTTTTTTTTTTTCTGTCTTTGAGAGAGAGTATTGTTGTTCTCTGGATGTTGGGTAGTGATTTTATAGGGGTTTTTATTGATGAACTGGCAACTTCCACATGATAAGATGCTGTTTGTTTTTAATTTTAATTTTTCCTTCAGTGAGAAACCTGTTAAAATTTGAATGAAAGAGATTTTGCCAAGTGCATCTTGTTTTGGCAGTGTCAGTCACAATTTCTAATCTGAGAATATCAGGAGGGAAAAATACGGGCACAGCTAAGTATGAGAATTAATACAGAGAAGTATTTTTTTTCTTCAGTGTTGCATCTAGTGAAATGATTAAAAAGCAGAAGGTAAATATTGATGCACTGCTGAAGCTCAAGTGTTAATATACTTACGATAAATTTGTTCTGAATGTTTACTTTGTGTTTGCTTGGGGTGTTTTGTTGCTTTGTTTGTTAACTTTTATTTGCAATTTAAGGAAGGAATGGAGTGGTTAGGCTAGTTATTTTGTAAATATAGTAAAGGAAGCTTGATTTGTTTTTCTTCTTCCTGTGACTTGGTGGGACTCTTGGCTATACATGCTGGAAGCACTAAGTACTCTACAGGACTTGCAAAGTTTATTTTTGTAGAGTTTCATAAACCTTGTAGGATGTGTTGTACCAGGCTTTCCTGGGAGATTGTTCCCGTATCTGCAGTATTCTTCTGATACCCGTATCTGAGTACAAACAAGTAAGCTGATATTTAGAGTTAGCTTTCTCCTGATGTCATGCTTTCTTTGTACACAATCAATTTCATTGTATTTGTTAGATGGTAGTGCAAGTGCTCTGATTTTACAATGTATTGGAAAAATGGAAACATGCGTCTGATGTTGGTATTCCCATTTTTCTCTCTAAAGTATGAAAATAATGTAGCTGTACGAGACAGAGTGGCATTTGCTTGCAAGTTCCTCAATGATGCTCAGGTAAGTTTGTGGTTGCACATTTAAACAAACTTTTATACTGGGCTTAATTCAGAGGCAGAAGAAACTGGGCTAGAGGGGTGAACAGTAGAAATAATGAGTCGTGAGTGATTTGTTTTTTCTAATCACAGTAGTATATAAGGTATGGTATCTGGTTTTTAGTTTGTATTTTCAGCACGATTTTTGATTTGGTTGTTGGTTTGTTGGTTTGTGGGCTTTATTGGTTTTATTGTTGTTTTGGAAGTTTTTGTGAGTATTCATTAAATGGTAGTTTAAATGCAATTGCATCAACTGTACACCTGTTATACTGGATGATATTTCTACTTACTCAGTATTTATTTCCAGGCTTTAATGTTCTCTCAAATTAAGGTTTGGTTTTACATCAGGAATGTTCTATTTTAAATTCACCAAAGTATTCTAAGAACACATAACCTCTCTTTGCATTTTCTATCAGGAAGCTTAAAGTTTGTGTATAAACATGTGGTTTCATACAATATAGTAATTTAACTTTTTCTGCATAACATCCAGCAACACAGCATTCTGTTAGCAGCAGACACTGTTTTTACTTATATATTTCTTCATACATATTTTTTATAGCTCAACAGGTTTATTGAAAAGCTGACAAATGAAATGAAAGAGGCTGGGAATTTGGAGGGAATACTGTTAACAGGGCTGACAAAAGATGGAGTTGACTTGATGGAAAGTTATGTTGACAGAACTGGAGATGTCCAGACAGCAAGCTATTGCATGCTACAGGTTAGTGTTTCACTCCAAAATAAAGTTTATGGAGGAAAACTAAACATAGTTTCTTTATCAGCATAGTGTTGAATTTTGTGAACTAAGAAGTATTTTCTGTACTAAATTGGGACAATTGGGTTTTTTTTTGTGGAGTCATCGGAAACTCAGTGTTAACTAACAAGCATGTGTCTTCACCCTCTCTGGTTGAGATAGCTTGAGGAGATAGCAGGGGAAAGAGACAGAAGAAAATCAGTCCTTTTCACTAGCTGAGCTGGGAATACCCATTTGTCTGCTTATTGCTGGTGTGTTTCCTGATGTTTTCATTATTTTTTTTTTGCTTTCAGGATTTTGGTAGAGAACAAAGGTGAGGGTTTTGTTTGTTTGTTTGTAGGCTTTGGGTTTTTGGTTTTTTTTTTTTATAAGGGGCTTACCTTGGCCATTACACAGTAGCAGCTATTGCCAGCAGTGTATTTAACTGCATATGCAATCATGACAGTGATGTAGACTGTGATGTGTGACAGAACTTTCAAATCCTTCATCTCACAGATGTAAGTTCTTAGGAAGACATGGCAGCACAAGTATTTTCAACCAGAGAGAAACTGAAGAAGATCTTTATCAAACTCACATTACAGTTTACAGAAAATTCATCTTCTTCAGGATAAATGACACTATATTATTTATTATATCTTGTAGTACACTTTGTAAAGGCTTTTGAAAAACTGAGTAGTATGTATTGTGTGTCTTCAGTGCATAGCTGACATTTTTTCCTGCCTGCTTTAGGGTTCTCCATCAGATGTACTTAAGGATGAAAGGGTTCAGTACTGGATTGAGAACTACAGGAATCTTTTAGATGCTTGGAGGTTTTGGCATAAACGTGCAGAATTTGATATCCATAGAAGTAAGCTGGATCCCAGCTCAAAGCCTTTAGCCCAGGTAAATATAAAACTTATATGAAGTATGACCAGTCCAGAAAGGAATGTGGCATGGTACTTCCGTAAAAAAAACCTTGCTGGCCATATCTGGGTTTTCGTGAGGATTTATGTGCAAAAGAAAGATTTCAACTAAGCTTGCCCTAATAAAAAGAGGTGTCACTTTTTTTTTCAAGTAACAGGTCTTTCAGAAACTGTAACCTTATCAACACTTTACTTCTGGGGAAACCGGAAACTCTTGATTTTTTTTGATACATCAGAGATGTATCATCCAGCTGAATTCAGTGTCAGGGTGAGACTGATGCTGAAACCATGGAACTAGTTCAAATTACCTTTAATTGAAAAAAACTCAAAACTGTTTTGAAGCCCTTGAACCTGACTCTAAAGTGAACAACAGCAACTTTCATTATCAGTTCTGAACATATGCTGACCCAAAAACTAACGCCATTCCCAAATGCTATCTTCTTAACATCTGGTGGCAGTTTTAGCCAACATGGTCTTACCATTTACTCTCTTATGTCTGCTAAGTATGTTCATTACAGGCTTTGGGGCCTGGGAGTTTCTGAGGAAAGCTGGTTTTGAATTCATTTATCAGTCACAGCTGTTTAAGCAGAGCTGTTCCAAGTGGGAGGGAGTTGAGTTTACTGCTCCTTCCTTATGTGGTTAACATAAACAGCCCCTAAAGTGTTTAAAATATGTGCTCCTTGGTATCAAGTCACAACTTGTGAAGGATGCAGATAAATAATATTAGGGAAATCCTTATGTTGGGGACTGTAGTGTGAGTCATCTGACTGTAAGGAGGGAGAGACCAGACTTTATATAGTAAGTAGAATAAACCTAATTTCTTCCATTACTGAAGATACGGCTTTTATTATCTTAAATAATGTATTTCAAAGTTTTAACAATTGTGCATGTTTTTATGTGCTTTTGAAGTAAGTGAGCATAATTAAGGCCTATTTCTCAGGGCTGTGTGCCTCATCTATAAGCCAAGATGTTAAAAACTCCTTCACAAGTAGCTTTGGCTTTCCAGGGCACTCTCTAGAATATCTGGTAAATAAATGTTTACTAGTATTACATACTAGCTTGAATGGATTCACTCACAGGTGTAGCAAAAGTGGAACCAAACCAAAAAATTAATGGGCATTTGTTCTCTTTAGGTGTTTGTGAGTTGCAATTTCTGTGGGAAATCAATCTCTTACAGCTGTTCAGCTATTCCTCATCAGGGGCGAGGTTTTAGCCAATATGGAGTCAGCGGTTCACCAACCAAGTCAAAAGTTACGAGCTGCCCTGGTTGCCGTAAGCCCCTTCCCCGCTGCGCACTTTGCCTGATCAATATGGGAACACCAGTTTCCAGCTGTCCAGGTATGACACAGTGGGTTTTAGTTATTCAGCTACAGTACTAGTTAAATTAGCAGTTCCTATTGGAAGATCTTCTGTTGCACTTTTTTTTTTCTAGTTGTGATTATACTGTAAATATTCATACTCATCATTTTGAAGGGAGAAGGATCATAATTGAGAATTTGTTTACATACCATCTAATTTTATGATGAAACCTTTGTTTCAATTCTTAAGGGTCAGACAGTATGCATAGTTACTTGGTTCTGGCAGTTTTCTGTGAAATTGTCAGTCAAATTCCATGGTTAGATAGATGTAGAGATCCAAGTATTGTGGAGGTCAGTATTGTGAGCTTTACAACTGAAAGAAATAGGGAGTGTGTTTTCTTGAGATTAATTGTAGGGATGCTACACAAATCTTCGAATGTAAATGAATTAATTTTTAGGTGGAAGAGGAAGAGAGATGTGTGCTTTCTGTTACTAAGATGAAAGAAAGCAGGGGTCAGGCTGTCACAGCTAAGAGATATTATGAATAGAATATTTTAGTACTTAATGCCTTTGGCTCAGCATTATATAATGTCTAAATGAAAAGGATTTTGACCATATTTTTAAGTCAGTCTTGTTACAGAGCCATGAGCAGCTGTACAGTTGTCATGTTTATTTATCTCTTCTCATTCTTTTACTGATCTTTGTTATGACTTCTATATTTTACTTGTTCCAATTCATAACTTAGATATTGTTGATTTTCTTTTTTTAAAGCAGAAGATTTCATGTGCAGCAGAATAGGCCCATAATTCACTGGAATGTAAATCAATAAAGCATAAATCACCATTGAAGGATATTCTGTCTGTAAAACTTGTTTAATAGGCAAGTTTAGCACATCCATGAGATGTGAAGCAACAGCTCAGCAGTCTTAATTCTTTTTTGACATTCTTCCATGTCTTAATATTTTTACTGACTTCTCTTTTAAAATCAGGCTGCTTTTTCACACAATATCCCTAATTTCAAAACTATTTTAGTGATGTTGCTGGAACTGAAATACAAATGAAGTGTAATGATTTACAGCCATATTTGTGGGGGTGGGTTTTTCTCTGCACAGGAGGATCCAAGTCAGATGAAAAAGTGGATCTTAGCAAAGACAAGAAGTTAGCCCAGTTCAACAACTGGTTTACTTGGTGTCACAACTGTCGGCATGGTGGACATGCTGGTCATATGCTGAGCTGGTTCAGGTAAGTTGATGTTAAATTTTTGTTATTTTACATATGTGTGCTGCACTGAGTAGAACACGCCTCCTTCCCTGTATCTATCATTATAAAGTTTAAATAGTAAAACTGAACTATGTTACTGAGTTTTTCTGAGATACTACACCTCTGCACATAGTTAAATGTATAATTGCAAAATTATTTTACCTCTTTTCTTTTTTTGGCTGTTGCTATTTAGGGACCATACTGAGTGCCCAGTTTCTGCCTGCTCTTGTAAGTGTATGCAGCTGGATACAACAGGGAATCTCGTTCCAGCAGAGACTGTCCAGGCATAAATACTATTAAAAAATGTGTGGCTCTCTAATGGATGTCCATCATAGTCCAAGCATATATTTTAGACAAAGGTAATTTGTGACTTACTGTGAAAAAATAAATTGCTATCAGAGTAGTAAAATGATGTGTGTATGACTGTGCTTGGTAGAAACAGGTATTCCTCAAGTGAGCCTCTAGGTACAGTGTGTGGCCCTTATACAGAGGACTGAAGAAAAGCACTCCTGGAATTGTGGACTCTTTGGATTTGCTAAAATCCAAAGACCTTTATTAAAAAAGTTTTCAGGATAATGCTGATTGGCCCCAAAGCTGAGTTTATATGCTGTGAAAGCAGACCTTCAAAATAAACACTTGAAAAGTGTCCTTCAGAAGATGGCAAAGTGGTGCTGTGGATTCCTCTGTTCATTGTTTGATCACACTCTCTTGTATGCAAATGATTGTTTCCTTATAAGTTCATTCAAAGTGCCACTGTCAACTGTATTCTAAAGATTTTTTTAATGAAAAATCCATTTCTTTCTCTTCCCAGGTTTTATGGTAAAGCAACGTCTTTGCAATTCAGGTTCTTACTTAACCAGCCTACATATCTAGCTGATGCAAATTTTAATGCTAAAGAGTGGGGGTTTTCTCTTCTAGCAATGACTGTATCCTAGAGAAGAGTTCCCTGAGAAGTCATGTGACTGTTTCAGTGCAGAGTGCAGGTAAACTATAGGAGGTTGTATCTGATAACTTTTTAACTTAGTACTGTGAAGGTCTGAAATCTCAAGGACTGGAGACTTGTAAATACGTAAGTTTTAAACTGTGTGCAGAGTTTTGACTACAGAAGTATTTGCAGACTTCGAGATAATCAGCATTTCCCTGTACTTCAGAAATATACTGGGAAGTATGGAATCAACCTGTATAAATCCTGCTTCTGGTCACTAGTGGACACTCATCTGCTCCCAAAAGGCTGTGCAATTCTAAGTAATTGGTCAGAGTACTTCTAGATGTGTTACCTGCTGGAATTAAGATTATTTATTGACTTGAGAGAGCGTCAATGATACTTTGCTAATACTGTACTATGAGCTAATTGGTATTGTTGTCCTTGACTTTGTAGGCAACAAAATTCACACAAATTAGGGAAAAAAACCAAACCTGTTTTAAGGTATGTGATAATAACATCAGTTTACTTGGTGTGTGTTTATTTACAATATATGAGTTACTCAACACTTGTGTGCTATGAAATACTAAATGGAATGCTAGCAATAAACTGGTACTGTTTGCCAGGACTGTGAAAATTGGTGTTTTAAAAGAGAATATATTGTAATATACCACTGATTCTCTGTGCTCTAGTGTAGTTTCAAGAAGATAATATGTGGAAGTGTTTTCTGTGGGTGTACAAGATTACATGCAGGACTTTGGGTTATATTTTCTGTTTTAGTATTAATGTTGTAATGCATCTGCATTTATTTTGATCTAAAATTGGCAAAGATCTTTTTTTAAATTAAAAATCTAAGAGGTACTTGATATTTTTAGGCATGGGAGGGAGAGCAGTTCCTTTTTTTTCCTTTTTAGAATATTTATTTCTCTTTCCAGTATTTTTGCACACTTCATGTTGCTGTTGAAGAGCTCTTCAAAATGTTCTCCATTTATAAATGTAAACTGGGGCTTACTGTATGATACCTTATTTATATAAATCCAGGCAATAAAGCTTTTGCTTTATGGAAATTAGGATTTGTAAGTGTCAAGTGTTTGGTTTTTATTCTTGTGTAGTATCATTCGATAAATTTTCCTGATAATTTCCATGTTGAGGTGAATGCAACTACCAATATAAAGTGTCTCGTTTCCTCATGTAAAGAAAAATCATCTATAACGTTTTCACCTCGACTATAACTGTGTGTCAAATTCTATCAAGTTAAATTACGTGGTCACTTTATTTAATACTCATCTTTGAAATGTTTTGAATTAAGAATATGCATATTCTGGCACAGTATCACTGTGAGTTTTGGCTGTTGCAATTAGTAATCAGGTTTTCAGGTCAGTAATTACACTGTTTGCAAAATTTACAAAGCAAGAGCTGTATGTTTTTAAATTACCAGATTTTTTTCCTTGTTTTGCTTTAGAATTAATAAAACTGTAATTCTGGGGGTGATTTCTTGTTTTCTAACAAAAAGTGTAGCTACAAACATTTTATTAGCTGCAGTTACTTCTACATTTACTGTTGCCTGGTATATCTCAGCTCAACTCTGCTGAAGGTGGCCTTGCATGCTAAAATGTCTTGATCCTGTGGCTCATGCTGATTACATTTCATTGTTTTAATTTCATAGATGCTCCAGCCTTGTAGCCCTTCCTTGATTAAGCAGAAGCACTTTATCACCACACACACAGGCCCCTTGCTCACGAGCACTACACGTGTTGTGCACGTGTCCATGCCCAAGCCAGGACAGCAGAGCAGGGTGAGCCAAGAGCCCAGCAAACAGGTACCAAGTCTCAGAAGTCAGTAATGAGTGGAGGGGGAGCAGTCCTGTTCCAAATAGCATAAACTTGTAGAAGTCTGTTTTGATTACAGCATTCACTTCGTACCCCCCTTCTCTACCAGGTTCCCTCAATTCACCAGCTCCTCTTCACACCTTCCATTACTGGGCTGCTGTTGGCACTGGTTTTGGTGACATCCCTCTCTGGTGTTTACGATACGGTTGCCCTGGTGTCTCCCCTTCAGTCAGCGACCCACGATGCCCCTACTTCCCGTTTTATTATCTATGAGGTCTGGCAGTTTCTCACCTTTCACTGTGTGTGTGATGCCTGGGGCCCTGTTAACCATCAGGGCTAGTTGACAGCAGGCCCCATGGTTATGTCTTTCCCTTGGTATCTGTAGTGGCTGGCAGTTTTCCTTGTGGTAATGTAGGAAATTATGCTGGTAAATGCATATATGACCTGAGCACTACTCTAATACCAAAAATGTTTTACAATTCCTTGCATTGCTGTCTGGTTTGTACAGCCACATAGCCAGGACAGGCCATTTATTCACAGAGCCTCTGTAGAGAAGCAGATGAATAAAAAGCGCATAGGGGAAACTTTTAGTTGTGTACAGATTGCCCAGCCACCTTTCACTGCTGCAGGACTGCATGAACAAGAAGAGTCTTGACTGACAAAGGGAAACCAGCCTTTCCCACTTGGTGTGTTCAAACTTTCCCTCACAAGACCTCATACCCCAGGCTGGTCTCTGTGAAGTGCTAAAGCCATCTAGTGGCAGGCTGCTCCATTGGGCATGGGTGGTCTGGGTAACTAACTGTACATAACATTTTACAGAGTATTATGTACACACACAAAATACAAATTTTCTAAAGCAGAACGGAACAAAATATTTTTAAATGCTAGGAAAATATGCATGCAGTTATTAAGAATGACATTTGATTCTACTGAGCACTAAAATAATTTGGTGACAGAGCATGGTATCATGCCACATGGACCTTCTGTTCTGTTTGCTGTAGGAGACTGATTCCTACTTCAGAAGACCTCCTTCCTAGTGACAGTAACTGTGTCACTGTCTGTCTTCTAGGTGGGGAGAAAAAAATAGATCCCCTGTTAACGTGATCATCTCTCCAGTTTGTAGTGAGCTCAATGTGTAAGTTTTTGAAAACATATTCCTTGACTGAAAAAAAGAGAGATGTCTATAAATAAGCACAAAGCTAGCAGTCTTATTAAGGCACTTATTAAATCTAGCTACTAAACCTGAAACCTGTTTGTACAAAAGCTTAATGAACGTGGCTAAGGCTTATTTAAAATACTTTGAAATACTTCATTAATTCCCAGAGAATATTTCCAAATTTCAATTTTACTTTGATTGTGTTACCTCAAGTGATGCAAACATTTTGCAAAGTGTTGTAAGTAGTCTGGATAGTAACAAAATTTGGGACTGTGTGGCAGTTCCTATGGTTAGTCACCATGACAAGCTGGCTGAATCCTGGTACTGCTGCTTACACTCCAACCAAGAATGAAGGTTGTGATGAGAAGTCAATTGTGCTTGAAATCCCCAAGCCTAATTAGACATCTTCCAAGTGTTTAGCATCAGTGCAAAGGCAAGAACCTTGTATTCCACTTTGTTAAATTTAACTGTGTCAGGTAAAAGAGAACAGGAATCGCCACATATCACTGAAAATAGCACTCTTAACATTTAATGCTGACATGAACAGTTAAATGTAGTGAATCTTTTTTATTGAAGATAAATTTTCAAGATGCAAAATACCCCCCCATTCAACAAATTTGTATCAAAGCAAATTAAATCAAAAATCTTTATATTAAAACCCCACCAATTTTTTTCCATACAAGTTTCCTGTAATGTATCCTAGACCCTCTACCAAGTAGAAAAGGATGCTTATAAAATTTCAGTTTCTGACAAGTCTAATCTTGCAGAACACTCCTCATAGATGCAAAAGGGTTAAATATATACAGTGAGTGAGACACTCACAAAGTGTTCTCCTTGCTGAATAAATACATTTGCAAAGAAAATACTCTTCATAGGCAATACTTAGCACATGTAACAGTGTCTTTTCAGTATATTTGTTGAAAATAAATGCAACTGTTACCATGCTGTCAGGCAAGAAACCACAGTACTGTTAGAAGCTCTAAATATATGCTAATAAAAATCAAGTGTTCCTCCCAGTACCAAACGGGAAGTATTCAGGGAATTCATGAATAATTTTTAGTGCTTCATTGTAGAGTTCCAGATCTAAAAAAGGGTAAAGAAAATGGTTATGATGCACAAGCTCAATTCCCCACAAGTCAATGATAACATTTAAGTACAGGTTATTTTAAAGCAGTGTAGCTGAGTGATCCCAGTCTCCCTCAAGCTCCCATTTTCCCAAGGCAGGAACACTCATTGCTTGTTTTCTGGAAGGTTATTTTTAGGCCTGCTAGCTGCACTACCACACAAGGTTCAGGGCAAGGTGAGAACCACGTGGTCAGGAGTGGGAGAACAATCTGGCCACAGCAATGATCTAGACTGGCTCCAGCTTTGAGTCACTCCCTACGGATCAACTGTAAACCACAGTATTTGGTACAGAACTTCTCTCATGACACTCTTCTTTTCTACACCCTGCTCCTTATCTGGCAGCTTGAAGAAAGACCTTGTCCATAAGGAAAGGTAATCAGGCTTTCCCTTCTTATTTACTGAAGATGAGTTCAGAACTCAAAATGAATTTGCCGTAATGTATATTCTTACTCACCAAATAAACTTTTATCTTCTCTGAACTGGACATATGATGCACACATGATGGTTGCCTGATTTGTTACTCTTCCCACCACTTCAATAACCCCTGAAATCTCCTCATCCAGCTAGAAAACACATCAAAAATGAAATCAGTAACACTAAATTAGCTGCTGCCTTTACTGCACAGCACTTAAGCTAGGAACTCTCCACAACTGATGGTTTGTTCATGACAGATTCTGTTCCATGTCAAACAATACAGTACTACTGAAAAGACCTGTCACCCTTCCCCCTAAAAAAAACCACAAAAACCTTGATCCACTAAGAGATTTACAGGTTTTGTAATAGCCAAGTCAATGCCAAAACAAAAAATATGAAGAAGCATCTGAGGAAAGATACCAGTTTGTAAGTATATAAAACTGTCATTTAGTCACTGAACAGAGACTAATCTAGGGCACAGAGAGCAGAACAATTCTGATTTTAAAGCACTGCATTCAAACCTGTGTCAGTTATAGAACTCTGTAAGAGCTAAGGAGGTATCACACACTCCAGAGAGCAGTTCCAGTGTTCCACATTCAGGAGGTATATTTGGAAATTACTTCTTAAGTAATCTGTCAGTAAGTGTTCAGAATACAAAGATACTGACACTAATAAGCCTTTGGTTGAACAAAGGAAAAAAAGGCTAAAAATTCTATCTTACTCCAAAATAATATAGCTTGAACATTTTCTTTGTTTTTTAAGATACAAATTTTAACAGTGCAGTACTATTTTGGTAATGTTCTTCCAATACCTAAGTCTTATTTTTCACTTTCTAGTAAGTCTTCTGGAATAATTCCCTCCCCATAATTTTGGGGTCGAAAGAGTGAACTACACATGCACAAACAGAGAAATATATTTAAAGGGAAAAACGTTAGAAAGCATTTTGATTAGCAAATCTAGAAGTTTCCCCACTGACATTGGGTGAACTGGAGAGATGAACCTGGCCTCATTTTTTTGCACACACCAGTTTCTCCCAAGGCAGTGGAGCACAGACTGAAGTGCCCAGCACTACAGCTTTGCATTTATGGAATTCAAGCACTTACACTGTTATTATAGAATATTATAGAATCATTGGTCAGATGCTAACATCTGAATTTTTAACAACCCAAGGCAGGAAATGTTTTCACAAACTCAAGAAAGAGGTATGAGACATTTTGTTGTGGTTTGAAGTCAGCAATCTTCAATTTATAAGACAAAACTCTTCTGTATCAAACTGCATTTTTCATCAACAAGGACAGACTCTTGTCTTGAAAGGCAGAGAGAGTACCATATGCAATTATTTCCCATGGAGATGGCAAGGTTTCTCAGCATTTAACAACTCATTCAGAGAAGAGGATGTAAATATACACATACGCTGAGTCAAGCTAGAGCATTTGTCATCACAATTAAAATAATTCTTTAATTACAACATTTCTTGGTGGAAAAAACATACTTAGAATCAGAAGAAAACACCAAAGTGTTACTCCTTCAGTGGTAGGTGGTAACAAAGGAAGCAGTATTTTCGTTCAGCCGTTCTAATTATATCTTACACCCATTGCATTAATTGCTTAGGGGTTTTTTAAGAAAGAATGCTTCAAGCTAACTATGGAGTTTACTGAAATGCTATGACAAGTGTTCTAAGAGAATGTAGCAATGTTAACTTAAAAAACTCCTGAAAACACCATATTCTTTTTGATTATAAAAGCAGTAAGAAAATGGGAGACTGAATTTACAGTAAAACTAATAAACGTAGCAGAATATATTACACTGTGAACAACTAATAGAGTAAGAGAAAATAACCAAAAAGGGATGTGTCTGACAAGGAACGAGTTCTGTCTCTTAACACCAGCTGAAAATTGATAAAGACCAAGGCAGCTCATGGGTAAGAGAGCTACAGGTTAGCTGAAAGATGCAAGAAAGAGAGGCAATGAAATACAGGTGGAAAAACTCAAAACAGGGTAGGCATGCACAGGTTTCAGAAAAGACAAAACCTCCGGAATCCACAAGAGGCGACATGATTTCCAAAGCATTCCGTAACTTACAGGCTCGCTCAGCTCCACAGTCGTATGCTTGCCGAGTCCATCCGAAAGCACGACAAGCTTCCCACTAGGATGAATCTACAAAAGAACACTTAAGTCTACAAAAGACATTAGGCCTGTGCGCTCTAAAGGCACCTGGAAGCGTCACAGAAAAGCTTTGGCCGCCTCAGCCAGTTCTTTCCCGCAAAGCTCCGTCCGCCTCCCGCCCTGCTCCCAGGCCGGCTGGAGCCGCCGAGCTGCCCCAGGGACGGCGCCAGCCTCTCCACACAGAGTGACGGGGCAGCCGCATCCCCGCTCCCAGACCCCGCCGAGCGCCCCACGAACCTTCTCGACGCGCCCCACGAAGCAGACGGGCTGCCCGATGTGCTGCGCCAGCTGCCCCGTGCCGATGCGCGGCCGCGGCACCTCGTGGATGTCGCCCATCGCCGGCACCGCTTCCCGCCTTCCGCGGACCGAGGGAGGGACGGCAGCGCCGGGTACGGGCGGTCGGGGCGGGACTTCCCCTCCGCCCGAGGCGACCCGGAAGCGGAGGCGGAGGTTGGTGAGAGCGGCGGCGGCGGCGGCGGCAGCGGGCGGGTGGGTGACGGAGGGGCGGCTGACGGAGGGGCGGCTGTCGATGCTGCCGCGGCGGGGAGGGCGGCGGGGGCCGAGCGCTGGGGTGGCGGGGGGAGCCGGCCGTCAGCTTCCAGCCCTGTCCTGTCCTTTAAATCGCCCCGTATTTCCCCTCCCCGGCGTTTTCCCTCTCCCTTCAGATAGTGGGTCCCCTCAGGTGTAATTTGGCAGCGTGCCCTGGCAGCCAAGAGGGTAAAAGGCGTCCTGGCGTGCATCAAGCACAGTGCAAACAGGGGTGATTATCCCTCTGTAGTCAGCGCTGGTGTGGCCTCACCTGGAATATTGTGTGGTTATGGGCTCTGCAGCTACATCCAAAGCTGAAGCAGTGGTGAAGGGAATGTCCTGTGAGAAACAGCTAAGGACTTCGGGTTTGTCTGGTTTGGAGAGAAGGAGGCTGAGGGTTGTCCGCATCACTCTATTCCTTCCTGAGGAGGGAAAGTGGAGACGGGATGCTGATCTCTTCTGCCTGGTATTCCAGGGTATGTGGGAATGATTCAAAGCTGCACCAGAAGAGGTTTAGACTGAACATTAGGAAGCATTTACTGAGAGGGTGGTCAAGCACTGGAACAGGCTTTCTAGAGAGGTGGTCGATGCCCCAAGCCTGTCAGCTTTTAAGAGGCATTTGGACAATGCCCTTAATAATATGCTTTAGCTTCTAAGATCCTCCCTGAAGAGGTCAGGCAGTTGGACCAGACGATCATTGCAGATTCTTTCCAACTCAGCTATTCTATTCTATTAATTTCCTTTTATTTCATCGTTGAAATTGAGCTGTGCTCAATCCCCAGGTTTAGAACAACTGATGTATGTAAGACAGAGATAGCATCTGGATATAGCACTTGCCATGCATCGTGCCTTTTTCCATATGTTTTCCCAATCGGTCCCTGGCATGGAGAGGTTCCTCCCAACTGCTCTTGTGGCAAAGGCGACTCACATATCACAGTCTGCATTTGACATAGTGTTGCCAGCAGGTCGAGGGAGCTGCTACTTCCCCTCTGCTGTGCACTGGTGGGGCACCTGGAGTGCTGGGTACGAGGGCACTTGTGGACACACTGGAGAGAGGCCAAAGAAGGGTCACAACAACAATTAAGGGACTGGACCATCCTATATATGAGGAAAGACTGGGAGAGCTGCAACTGTTTAGCCTAGAGAAGAGAAGGCTCAGAGGGCTCTTATTAATATAAATACCTAAAGAAAGGGTGTAAGCAGGATGGTCAGGCTCTATTCAGTCGTACCCAGTGAAAGGAACAGAGGAAAAAGGTGCAAACTGAAAACACAGGAGGTTCCTCAGGGAACATCAGGGAACACTTTTGTCACCATGAGAGTGATCAAGCACTGGTACAGGTTGCCCAGAGGGGTTGTGGGGGTCTCCATCCTTGGAGATAGTCAAAAGCCATCTGGATATGGTCTTGAACGACCAGGTCTAAGATGGTTCTGCTTAAGTAGGGGGTTGGACAAGGTGGCCTCTGGTCCTTTCTAACTGTAGCCATTCTGTGGTTCTGTGATTTCCTTTTATTTTCCAGGACTGGTGTTTCAGGAAATATTTGGGAAAATCTGACTCTGCTCTGGCTTAAAAGGGCAGTCACAGAACTGTCCATGTGCTGGCTGTCTCTTCTGACTAGCCACGGGCCAGTTCAGCTTGCTAAGCAGTACAAAGTGGTTTTTGTTAGTTGGCTGGGGTAGTGTTGTTCTATGGCAGCAGCCTGTGTCAGCTTTCGAAGGAAAAAGCTACTGCCAGAAGCTGTGCAGAACCAGTATGTGACATAGGAGTGCTCTGGAGTTAAATGTTACATGACATTTAGCTGGTTGTCATCCCTCAGTGTCACCGTGACAGTCACCTTTTCAGTATTTTATTTGCAAGAGAATATCCTCATCTCCATAGCATATCTTCAGAGATTTGAAAGGAGAGATCTCATCAATGTAGCTGTTGAAGCAAGGTGCAGCAGGCTGCTGCACAGTGGCCCTTCTAGGGCTGAGGGGTTTGAAGGGTCAGCGGCTAGAAAAACATGTTGTACAAGTTCTTACAAACGCGTGTCTGTATCACACTTAGCAGCTGTTGAAGGTTTTCATTCAAAAGAAAATTGTTCGAAGGGAAAACAGTAGGCTTCAGCCTATTGAGTATTGTGTCTCATTAACACCTAGCTTTCTCTTTTCACGTTTTCTGTCTTCAGGGTTTTGAATGTTTACATCAGTTTAAGTGCTGTTATTTCACTCCTGGCTTTGTTTTTGTCACCTGTGCTTTTATTGTCTGACTTGGTTGTGGCTGGTGTTTTATGATTCAGCCTCTTCAAGTGTTTTTGTACTATGGTAATTTGGGTTGTATAGTTCTTGTATTTCTGCTTTCCTTAAATTTTATAAAAACATTAAAAATAAATACTAACATGTTATGTAATACAGAAAAAAAATCTTTGTTAATGTTTCATTATACATGTATCCATTTCTTTAAAATTTGGGTTTCTTGTGATACTTTCCATTCTTCTGTTTTCAAGAAATATGAACTAAAAAAACATGACTAATGTTAATGCCAGAGAAAAGAAATTATATGTCCTTTTTTTTTCTTCTTCTTCACATAGTAACTTAGACTAGTCCAAAAGCTTTTAAGCTGTTCTTTTGGTGTCACAGAGAAATATTTTCAACATGCATATTCTTGACTCTTAAATTGGTTGTTTTCATGATAAGAAGGATTGTACAGGGCTGTAAACATCTTGCTCTTTTTCTGATTGCTGCTTTATTGGTGAATCACAGCAGATGGTAATATGGAAGTGAGAATTGCTCCGATGCTCTCTGGTTTTTTCTTCCATAGATTATGTATCTTAAACTGCTAGATATGAAATATTCTGGTTCTTTCTTTAAGGTCAGTTTTGTGTCTTCTTCTGTCCCTGTTTCATCATTTATGTAATTATTGGCAGTGCCACTTGCAGTTCTGCTTTGCTGTATTACTGGGCATTGTCTCTTTATCCTAGTCTGCATCTTGGTGTTTTTAATATTAAATTATGATTCTCCTCCAGTATTGCTAACATTCAGGAAAGGCTGAAAAGTAATGGTAAATATACCAAGATCCTTGTTGCATAGAAAAATTTTATTGGATTTAACATATTGGTTTGGCTCAAAGGTCGCCCATAGTTCTTGTCAAAGGAGACTGACAAAATGCAGGAGGAATAAATTAACCCCTTTGTGCAGCTCTGTAACTCATCTTTGTCCAGTGCCACGTATGTTCTCAGAGCCTCACAGAAAGACAAAATATTTTTTGCAGCCTCACAGAATTGCTGTAGCTCAGAGCTTATTATTTGCTAATGACTGAAGCCGTGCCAAAAGCATTATTCTTAACTATCAGTGATTGTGTTCACTTTTTTTTTTTTGTGAGAGAGAAACATGAGAAGGAAGGGAATTGCATATTCCTACCAAGGGAGATTTTTATCTTTAGGCAGTGAATTCAATTTCAGGTCTCCTATGGAAATGAAATTAATCCCATCTGGAAGGGAAAAGTGCTGTGCTGTATAGGAGCAATGACTGCAGGAATGTGGCACTGTCTCTGAATGGTGGGTGCATTTTCTGGGATTTTGTGCTGACAGCGTTAAAAAAAAAACCCAACTAAGTGCTTTTTTTCTCAAATCTGTGTGACCATGCGTCCAGGTCCCCAAACTTCAGATTTAATTTTTACTCTGAAATGAAGCTTGTATGAAGCTGGTTGTTCTGAGCTTTCGTTACCTGAAACCTCGTCTTATCTACAAGTAGTAAAACTGCAGCCTGATTCTGCAAGTGCTTAAACTGTGTCCTTATCTTCAAGAGCACGAGTGTTTCCATTCAGCTCTGTGTTTCTTTGTTGGATAGGGGCTTTGTTCTGTTTTTAACATGTGATTCAAGAAATTTAGTGGTTGCATTTCCCGTTGCTGGGGAGATTTATGGTTACTTTTGAAGTAGCACAGTTGATAAGATTCTTAAAAGAGCAAATATCACAAGTGCCCCTGCATTGCCTGTGTACAGTCTTTCCCTTACCTATGCTGTATTGTATGTAACTCTCATTTTTGTTTCTGTGCCCCCTCTCTGTTTTTTAGTAATTCTTTTTTTTTTAGTTTATACTTAATAAGGTATTCAACAAAGCTACCAAAATGCTGAAAGTAGTGGTTGGTGAACTCTTTCTTCCACATGCCTTTCAAAGAGCCGAGATCTACAAGCACAACTTTTGTTTCTAAGAGGTTCTTAGAGAAGGAAACAGCCTCACTAAACATGTTGGTCTTTTTAATATGTGGTTTTTTGTACCGCCTCCCCACATTCACAGTCACAAAATACAGCATGTACTATTTTCTTAGTGCTGGACTGGTGATTTTGACAGCATAAGGACTTGAGGCCTGAGCTTAGGATGTACTTTTGTTAATTTTGTTTGGTTTTCTGCTTCAAGCAAACCTATATGTGGGTTTTGATTTTGATTTGGTTTGGTTTTGGTTTTTTGTTTTGTTTTCTGTTAGAGAAATGCTGCTGGCAGTGGAATTAAGCTGCTTCAGAAACTGAAAATTCCAAAATAAAGATCAACACTTATGTATGTAGATAAGATGAATTCTGTGGGTTTTAGAAAAAATTGGGATACTGTCAATGAAAGTAAAAAAATCTAGTATGTGAAAGTGCTTGTAACATTAATTTGGCTAGATCAAATTGTCCTGATTGCTAATTTACTCTGAATTTAAATACCTATTGTCTTTTAAGCAGTGAAGTTTAGGTATGTTAAGTATGCAGGATTTTAAAGACTAGAAGTGCATGGTTCCCTATACAAGTCTTTTGTGCCATGTATGTACTGATTAAGATGCTTTTCTTTGTGCAAGAAGAGAAGGGGGACATTATGTGATAGAGCTGAAAACTGTACAATAACGCAGATCTCAAAAGAGAAAAAAGTGTGATTGGAGCAACTGCAGCTCTGGCACCTCAAGTGACTGTCTGGAATCTGAGCCTTTACCAAAGCTATCTGTAAGATTTTGCACATCAAGTTGATTTTGCTTCTTGTTGTTGCACACTTAGGATGAAGGTAAAATTGCATTTTAAACTGTTCCACAACTGCCTCTCCTTCATACATCATTGGAGCAGAAACCTGACTCTTGAGCATTACAGCACAGGTTTTTACCACTTGAGCTATGGGACTGACAACCCTAATTGGTAGCAGGAGAAGACTTATTCCCTGAGGGCTGAAAAAGGAATATGCTGCTGGCGCCATGTGTTGAGCCTGGGTGTGGGGGAAGGTAAGGAATAAATGAGATAATTAGGAGTTTCTACTGTGTAAGCTGCATGGAACTGGAAATATCAGTATTTCTCTTGCTAAGGTAGGAAAACAAGCAAAAAGGAATAAAGTGCAGTTAAATAACATTTTTTAAAAAATTACTGTATTCCTGGGATTGGATCACAGAATGGTTTGTTCTGTTCTCATGTACATTAATGTAGTTTATTTGGTGGCTAGAAGTTGCACTGTGGCAGCATAAACAAGCAGTAGCTGGCCAGGCTGTGGGGTATTCAGTCTTCAAGTCTCAGGTATCAGGCCACAGTTTGAATAGTTGCTGCTTTTGCCATGATCTATTTATACATGAAAGCCAGTGCTTACACTTCATACAGGACTTTCTGGAGTGTGTGATCGCTTGTGACAGCAGAATTTTAGGCAGTTTATATGAATAGTCAGTACTGAGTTGCCACAGATCCCTGGCCAGGGCAAAAAAAAGTCTTGCTTATGAATATTTGGGTGGGGAGTGAAGAATTCCAGCAAACAGTTAATCCAGGATTTTTATCTTTCTTCTTCTTTTTTTTTTTTTTTCAATCTGCACATTTCACAGTAGCACTCTTCAATCTTTCCCACATTCTAAAGATTCTTCTTTGTTAAATTTAGTGTGAAATAATGTTACTGAAACTTGACACTGTATAGCTCTTTAATTCTTCACTCTGGAGTCCTTTCCTCTGTTGGAGGTGTATATTAGATGTTGCTATTGGTTTGTCAGTCCCTTCTCCTTAACATGCTGCTGTCTGCAAAATAGATCAGGATTCTGCTCCTCAAACTGTTTCAAAGTTGAAATGACATTATTCCACTTTTCCCAATTTTATATGAGTATTTTAATAGAGAAGATCTTCACATGCCATTATTTAAACCTTCTTTGTGTCCAGCACGTAATGTGTTTCAGCCAGACCACAGGCTGCTCCATAGGATGGTGTTGTCCAGGGGTCCAAGTTCAGCCTTCAAGGGACCCTCATGGGTCTCTTCATGGGCTTTTAGTATGATTTTGTCCTATTTAAGCTACTCAGAATTGCTTCTATGTAATCTTCCAGTCCTGAGAAAGAGGGGATACTGAGCATTTTCTTTTGCAGTCCATGTTTTTATCCCAGTTGTTTCCTTGTTTTGTTCTAGCAATGGAGTTCTTAGCTGCCTTGGAAGATTCCTTTAATGAATTACCGTGGCAAAAAATTTGCTACAAATGATTTTACTGCTGTTTCTTTTAAGGAAATCAGTGGTAACTGTTAATTAAATGTACTCAACTGTTAGGCTGTCTTTAAGATTGCAAACTGGGAAACTGAAAATAGTTACCGCTATCTCTGAAGAGAAAGTTTGTCTAATAACAATACAGAGTAGCAGAAAAATATGGAAACATGCTGGATAAATGCTGAAAGGAGTTTTCTTCTTTAATTTTCATTTAGAGAAGTTGAAGGTTTGGGGTTTTTTTTTTAATGATTCCATTCCATCCATAACTTTGTAGAAAAACCCTTTTGTACTTCACTTTCCTCTTGCCTTTTGAAGTAAATTGCTACATCAACAAGGTAATCTGTCTGACACAAAAATGCCTGATATTTCAAATTGGGTGATAAAGATTAGCTGTAGTATTGGGTATGTGGCCTTACTACATACCTATGGTCTGTTATGTGAATTTATTGTAAGTTCTGTTACCATCTATTTATTTAACATGTTTTGTCTTCATTTCAGATAACACCTTAGAAGACAGAAAGAACCCAAGGAGACTATGTTCAGCTTCTTCCGAAAAAGCCAAGATTCAAAGAAGGTTACAGTGCCAGAGAGAGAAGCAGATGGATTTGTTATTGTGGGTAGGTGGTGCTTCTGTATAAAGTGATTCTTTCATCTTTGAAATTTTGATCTTGAAGTTTCTTTGAGATGCTTAGACTAAATGAAATGTTAAGAAAAGCCATTATAAGAATTGTTCAGTATTCTTACTTTTCCTGATGAAGTTAATTTTTCTAGTTTGCTCATTTGGAGTAAATAGCTGAAGTTTTATTTACATAGGTCCGAACTCATATTCAGGAGCACTGAAAATGTAGTTTTTTGTTTCCCTTTCATGCTCTGAGTGGGAAGAAATTACATCCTTACAAAACAAGAAAGGTCAAAGTTTAGGCTTCTAGCTTTATGATTAGAGTTGTGGGAAGTGACTATCTTTCTGCAGTTGTTAAAGGATTGGCTTTTATTCAGGCTCCTCCTTTTCATTTTACCCCTAGACTTTTTATATTAGAAGCCAGGAAGTGCCTATGCATTTCTGGTCATGGTGAATATAAATGCTGTCTCAGAATTTTACTCTTAGTTCAATAAAAATTAAGCAGTTTAGGGTTTTCAGTGTCTTCTTGTTATTCAAAAACTAATCTGAAGTATACACTCCTGTGAATTGGCTAAATTTTGAGCTTTGATCAAGCTCTTTCAAAGTTTTGCAGGTTGGCTTAAGTGTGCGGAAGAGAAAAAAAAGTATCACTGTTATGCTGAAACTGATCCTTTTCTTTTTTCTCTTTTGACCATTTGTTTTCCTCCTTGTGAATCTGTCATCATCGATATTCAGCTTCTGCTGTTCTGTTTTACCGACTCGTTCTTATCAGGAATCTTACAGTGTTTCTCTGTTTAAGCATTACTTCTTCTTGAGCATTTTCAAGTCACAAAAGCCTCTAGATTATTGAAGTCTAACAGTATGAGAGACTATTGGAGCCCTTTCTGAGGAGAAGTTAGATTTTTGGCAAAAGTTCTCCATTAAAACAAATCTGTTTCACATCTGTGACTGCGTTGTCATGCTTAATGTCTGGCTTCCACTAGATTTTGTTCACCTGCACCAGTTCTGATGGCTACATCAAGTCACTCCATCATTTGCATTGTGGAAGGGTCAAAGGAGACACATCATCATCCCCCAAAAGTCTGGAGACCATTTAGCATTTCAGTTTCTGTAACAGGCAGAATTCTGCACCCAAATGTTGCTATGTCCCACAGTTGCTGGTCCTGATTCTGCATTCAATTTAGCTTCATTCCTTTTTCCTGAAATGCTGTCAGTGACTATTTAAACTTTGTTCACATAAATTCACATAAAATTAATCTGTTAAATATCATCTTAAGAACAATCAATTTTGTTTGAGTCTTTTTTTAAATTTATTATTATTTTTTTGCTCAGATGGAAGTTAATTTAGCAGTCTGCAATGAAATGGACTGTACTAGGCAGAAGAGCTGCCATCAGCCTTATCAGTGGAGCATATCACTGTCTTGCAAGACAAATGTAGTTGCAGAATTATGGGTCAGGACTTAAGTAGATATTTATCTGGAAGGGGTGTTCTTGTCTAGGGATAGTGTCAGTGGAAAAAAAAAAACCCAAACCACATCACTTATCCACTCTGTTAGTAACTATTTCGTTACTCAGATGGAATGTTCTGAAGCTTTTCTAAACTGGTGTAAAATATTCTGGAAATCCAATAGTAAATATCTTTAACACATCTCAGTAGTAGATTTCTAGGACCATTAGTGTGAGCACTATTGTAGGCAGTGAACACTCTTGGAGGGAGTGGGCATTTAATTTCTTGTGTTTTAAGTTGGTTCTTAAAACCAGTTTTTCATTCAGAGCATGTAAGAACAAAAAGCCTAGTTCACCAATATCCTGTGGACATGGGAGGAATCTTTCTGTATCAGCTGGTATTTGAAAAAGAGAGAAGAAAATGGAACACTTTTCTGAGAAAGCTCCATCACAGCTATTGCCCTTTCAAATCCTGAGGATAATTTTTTTTTCTTTTTTTTTCATAAATTCTCCAAGTTCTGTTATAAATTGCTATATTTGAAAACTACCTTTCCTTGTAAAGTATCAATGCATTTGGGAATTCAATGTCTGACTAGAAAGGTGACTCATAAAAACAGCAGAATCAACAAAACCAACTTTGCAGCCTGGTAGCTGAAAGAAATTCTCTATTTTAGCTTTTGGGGCAAATATTGCATGTGTAGGAGTCAAGAAAAAATAATCTGTAATTCCCTCTCTACAAAATAAATACAAAATATAATTTCTTACCAGAGACTAAAGCATTTTTATGTCTAACTACCAGTTCACTTATTTTCCGGATACTGGTCATTTCATCTCTTCCTGAAGCTGTAAAAATGGTGCTTGTTCTATAACAAGCAGAACTATTACTCTGAAAAGGGAGAAGAGGCTTATGAAATAGGCATAACGCATGCAGTTGGTTTTGATGAGTGAATGAAATGCAGAAATATGGAAAAACATTTCAGAGGTTTTCCTGATCATCACAAATGCTGAAAGCCACATCACATTTTGAAAGCCAGAATTAAGAAAACAAATAATTTTCACTAAGCTTGGGAATCTCAGACAGCAGTAGTACTTAAGGAATTTCTCATGTTTCGTGGCTTATATAAAATAAATTCCAACCTACTATTCATTCCTACTGTTGCTAGCCATAGAGAAAAATAAAGGTTTAATGTGGTTTGGCACACAGCTAAAAATCTTCCATCAATCTCAAACATCCAAGTGTCTTGTAGTCCTAATCTCAGTCTAAGATCAGGCATTGAAAATCTGAGACAGCAATGCTGCTTTTCCGTATGTGTTTGGCAAGACAATCAGAAACTCTGCAAACACCCTCATGGTGCTGATGGTTCCACTGGGGTGGGTGGTGAGTGTTTTTGCTTGAAGCAGCTGAAAGATCATAGAATCATAGAATGGTTTGGGTTGGAAGGCACCTTTGAAGATCCTTTAGTTCAGCCTGCCTCTATGGGCGTGAACATCTTTCAATAGATCTTGTCGTTCAAAGCTCTGTGCAGCCTGACTTCAAACATGACTTTTCTGGGCAGCCTATTCCGGTGTCTCATCACCCTCATCATTAAAAAAATCCTATAAATAACTAAAATCAATTAGAATATTGTTCTATATGTCCTCTTTCAAAAGGACTAAGGGAAGTTAATTTTGTTTTCAGGTTTAGTTTAAGAGCCAGTGCAAAGTCTTGTTTCCTTTCCCAGGCCAAATTGCAGTAAGCCAGTGTGAGGGAGCAGCAAATGCTGGTGGCTCCACCAGCTGAGCCTGCAGCTGAGCAAGGGTGCCAGGAGTGCAGGGCCTTGGGCAGAGACCTCGCTGAGGAGCAGTGCAGTCCCGTGCTACCTGAGCAAGGACACCACAGCATGTCTGGGGACAGTGACCGGGGGCAGCCGAGACCGTGACTGCCAGACAGGTCTGCAGGGATTAGGCACATCTGAGGCCAGGCCAGGAAGTCGGGTCAGAGGGTTGTGATCACCTGGGTTCCCAGGCATCCCTGCAGGGTGCTTTTGGCAAGGACCAAGAAATGAGGTGTCTCCCGCAGCTCTTTGCCTGGCCCCTGATGGATGTGCTCAGGCTGTGCCATCTGTGCTGGCCATGGGCACAGAGAGCCAAAGCGCTGGCACTGGGAAGGGGCTGCTGAGTCCGGTGGTGCGCTTGGGGCAGGACAGCCAGGATGGTTGTGTTGTCTCTCACTGTGTCTGGAGGCAGCACAGTTCTCTGAGGAACTCTTGATCTGATGCTTTGACCATGCCTGAGTTCAAGGCTTTGTTTACTTTTGACTTGTGTTTTAAAGGCTAGTCTGTTCCATGGATTTAAGAGTTGTTGGGTTTTGTTTGGTTTTCTCTCAGGGATCTTTTTATGCTGTATATTGGAATGGAGTAAATGGTTTGGAGAAGCAGCTGAGTTGCAGGTGCTGACAAATCTGATTTTTAAACATATTTAACTTCTGTTTCTTCCCTGAACTTAGCACAGATTTCTCTTTCAATTTTTTGGATGTAAATTAACATGGGTTTTCAATACTGGCCAATGTCTGTCATTTCAGTATTCTGCTCTCAGCCTCAGGAGCTGACCTCTTAACAAGTGGTAGGGAGTATTGGTACTTATAGGGAGCACTAAAGTGTCACCCAAAGGTTGTTTTCTGAGATTCAGCAATTTTGTTATAGAGTTTTTCAATGAGTAAGTACCTAAGGAAAACTGAACAGGGACACGATTCTCATCAGAGTAGAGTGACTGTCACAGACACAGGGAGCCTATGGCCATGATAAGAAAGTTTGGCAGGAATTTTGTACTGAATGTACACTTCTGCACTGCGAACCTTCATTCTTTCTACTGTGCTTTCCTAGATCCATTTAGGAAGGCCATCTAGAATTTAGGAGTAAATTTTGGATTAACACTTATTTGTTAATATTTCGCACTATTGGAGCAAGCATGATTTTTGCCTATTAAGTTTCTTCTCAATAGAAAATAGTCCTAGACATAAGAAATGTTTTGAAATCTCTTCCAAATAAATAGAAGGATCTGTGGTATTTAAGTGAGTCTTGGATTTGTTCAGTTAACCCTTCTGTTTCAATGATGATGTCTGAAGAGAAGAAACTCTACAGAGCAAATGTGTTCGGGCTTGCACCAGCATCTAAAACGTCACAGGAAAGGAGGTGGGAACTACTGTTTTTCATCCTGTGAGATGAAATACAGTATAAGGCAATTATTTCTTCCTTATTAAAAATGTAGACGAGAACTGGTACTAATATCAGTTGAAAGGTAGAAAATTTGGGAACTTCTTGTGAGAAGTAGGACATTGTTGAATTCATCATTGCAACCTGCTGTGGCAAAGTGAGGAACATAATGGGCTGCAAAAAGAATATGCAAGGAGTTTGATAAATTATAGTGGATGATAACAGACATTATTATCTTAAAATTTTGGTGGTCAGGTATGACTTACTCTTTTAAAAAGTTTAATCTCAGCAATGCATTTGAACTTTGGCTTTATTTTAAATGAGGTACTTTAACCTTCCTCTGATGTATTCAGTATCTATACTGTTGAGTTAAATCAGTATTATAATTCCTTACTACAGGACCATCCTCATCTGTAGGCAGGAGTATCCTCACTCATCAGTGAAACTGTGAAAAGTATGATTTACATCCAGATGAATATCTCCCTTTGTTAACTGCAGTTATACTGCGGAAGAACATCCTTAACAAATGGGAAATCTTCTGTAGTGAGGATACAAAAAAGTAAAATAATCAACCCAAGTCAGCCTTTAGTTCTGGAAATCTGGACTGTTTTTCCAAGGAACAATTTTACATAAACTTGTTCCCAAATTGCAGTTTCTGTTTTGCCACGAATTTACTCTTCATGCAGATAGTTTTTGGGGTACTTTGGATAAAGTGCTTATTTGAATTAAGGAACACCCCCGCTGTTGCCCAACATGTAAAAAGGCCTTACACTAGGATCCTTACTGTTTTCATTTTGATCTTAGTAGTATACAGATCTCTACATATATTTTTAAGAACTCCTTAAATGTTTGCCTCTGAGAGAAATGTATGTATGTATAAATTTTCTGGAGTGAATCTGTTATGAAAGGGAAATTTAATATACTGATACTCCTGAAACAAAGGACTACCCCCATACTAGTTCATTACTGCAAATCAAATACTTTTCTGCTTTCTTCCCTCTGCATACACAGCTCAAAGATTAAATGCATCAAGAGATTTGTAGAATCTTAGTGTTATTGCTGCTGTTTGTTTTCTAGGAGTTCGTAGTAATGTGTAGTAAGTCCGTGAAAGTCTCTACATTGCTTTTTCATTAATATTTAAGGAGCTTTTAGTGGTGCTAGTAAGGAAGCTTGGGCTGCTGTAGTGTTTCAAAATATACTATTACATTAAAGAAACGTACAAGGCATTGTGCCAGTTGGAAAAAAAGCCGTGTCGTAACGTCCTTTCATTTTCTGCATCAATGGGGTTACATTACCTATTTTTTTAATATAACAGGAAGTGCTTGTGTAGTTATTTCCAACCTTGTAGTTTTCGAATAACCAACCTACTGGTTTTTTATGGGTTTCGAGGTTAAAATATTTAATACTAACTTCATAATAATCTGAGATTTGGGGATATATTTTAATAATTTTTATCTAAAGAATATTTTATACGTATTAGCCTGTGCCACTGTAAGTGAACACTTCTGATGCGCACTAAGAAGTTACAGTATTTAAAGTGACCCATTTCCTGAAATGTTTCTTTATGGTTTTTATGCTTAAAAACCACAGTAGCTCATCTGGGCATTGAATTTTGCAGCCAGAGTTGATTGAAAAGGGAGGAAGAGGAATTCAGAAGAAACAGTCCTCTCCTGTTACCGATCCTTAGTTGCATAAGGAGGTAATGTCTCCGCTTCATTCAGTGATGCAGTCAAACTAATTCTCTTTGGGACTAATTTTGCACAAAAACAACCTGCCGTTTTCAGTGGTGCCGCTAGATGGGGATTTCCCTCGGATTCAGGGCTCGGAGGGCTTTGCTCTCCCCCTTTCACACACAAAAGTGCAGTAGTAGTAATTATCAGTGCACCATTTGATTAGACTGTAGGTTTTCAAGAGATTTATAAAAAGCTTTTTAAAGCCTAATATCAAATCTATAATGACATTCCAACCTAATAAAAACAATGAAGCTTGAAATGTTGACAGCATGTATCTAGATGTTGGCTTGTAATTCGTTCCAAACAGATCTGTTGAGGCCCATGTGGGACCTAAATAACACAAAGAAGTAAATTTGCATATTTTACAGCAGGGGGAAAAAACAGAATGCAAAAACATGAATAATTAGGAGCACAAGCTTCATGCTATATTAATACTGTTGAAAAGCATGTGTTGATTGTATTCTGAAAGCCAGTAGTGATTTGGTTGAGTGAACTCAGTCAGCATCTCTTATGCAGATTAAAGGATCTGGGTTACAGAACAACTGAAATTCATTGTTTTGCTGTATAAGGAGTTATATTTCTTAAAGGAAATGCATTTTTTTTCCTCTTGGATTCTATATAGCAAAAGGAATCTTTCTTTTTAATGCCTCATCAAAATATGTTTTTGTTGACAAATGACTGTGCATTTCTTCATTTACTTACACACCTTTGGATTTTAAAAACAGTTCTCTCAGCTACAAATCAGATGTTAGTATATTTAACATTTTAGTATACATGACCTACTTACTTTTCATTCCACATAATTTCTCTTCCTTTTTTTTTCTAGGCCTTGAGCCTGTGGAACATATTCATGATGTTTTCATGCTATGAATTTGATTATTTTTAAATTTGAAGAAAATGCCCTTCTCAAAATATTAGCATACAGGCCATTTTTGAATCTGAATATCATGAATGGTTGTGTTGGCTTTTGTTGATTACAACATAAGATGTACAGCATACTTTTTATGAAAGAAAAGGTTATTTATTTTAAAATGGTAAATAGTATTTAAAGGGATTCACTGTTTGCTTTGGCTGAATATTATCTTGGCCCCTTAACTCACAACTATCTCAAAAAGTTACCTGGTTTTGACCATGGACTTAAGGGAGGAAAAAAGAAAGAAGATGAAGACTTCTTGTTTAAGTTGTTTTAATGCTGGCTAGAAAGAATTATGTGCTGCTGTATCAGACAGCTTTATTTTGGGGCTTTAAGAGACAAAAATGCACAGAACCAAACACTGTCAATCTGTCTATTAAGCACATCTTCTTAATTTGCATAACCAAAGGAAGAAAATGGTAAAATGTAGCAGTCTTTTTAGAAGTTGATGTAATTGTAAGAGGTTAAAGAGGCATCTGGCAAAAGGTTGTTTTGAGGTCACACATGCATCTGGCAGTTTGCTGCCAGCCCTCTAAGAAAATATTGGTTGGAGTTGCACTCCTGTTTTTCATATTAACTGCCTTCAGACTTGATGTATAATAGTCACTTTCTACAATCCAGGTCTCCAAAGGGCTCCTCAGAGGTTTGGTCCTACTGATTTTAAATTTTGCAAATACTGATGGAAGTAGAATATGCTTAAGTAAAAAAAATCCTTTTTTTGCTAGAAATTTTTTCTCAGAAAAGATGAAGACATTTTTTGGACATGACTGGTCTACAAGGAGGTGTTTACATAGTTGAGATTGTATTCTTTAACCTTTCTTATAGTAGGGTGATCACTTTTGGCACCTGGGTTCTGACAATTTTGCTCCTATACATAGAAGTTCACTCTCTAGTAGCAGTGCCATTGTCTATTGGCCTATATAGCATTCTTAAAGCAATTTGAAGTTGAAATATAAGAAAGGAAAATACCTATTGCTTATTGAGCAGCAATACGGAGTAAAAACAGAGTAAATAAAGAGTAAAAACTGTAAAAGATAGTATAAAAGCATGGATTTTCAAATGCTGGTTGTAAACTTTGTTTCCCAGAATACGCTGGTCATTAAATCACTTTTAGAATTAAAAGTTTATTTGCTTTATGATGCAAAGAAAATAGTTCAGGATATGAGAACATATTTTTAGGCCAAGTCTGATTTACCTATACACAGTGGACTTACAGCTAGAGCTAACTGAAAAACAGGAGGTGAAAAATGTGTTGCAGGAGCACGAGTTGCTGTTCTGGCAAGTGATAAATTCAGGTTGAAGTCCCTCTTTCAGCAATTTGCAGCACAGTTAGATGATCATTCCTTGCAAAGAGAGCCCTAGTTGTTAGCTCATGCAATCACTGCCTGTCTGGTTGGAGTCATTCAGACTTCTACAGATGTTAATCAGTGTTAATTTTCTCGGGAGGAAATGTTTTGTTGAACTGATTTTACACACACCCCTCCCTATCTCTGGCAAATAAATGTTTTTGTACTTTTTTTTCCAGTGGAAGAAGAAAAATTACTTTTCCAAAGATACAGTGTCTTATTTATTTTTAATTAGATATTATAAAGAAACTCAAGAAGGTTGTGTTCTGTGTTTTACAAGTGCTTCAAATCAGTCATGTCATAGGCCTCAATGTGAAATAGTACCATAAGTGTAAGGCTTTTACTTATAAAATGAAAGATGGCTTGTCACTTTGTGCATAAAGATGTTTTTTCTTTAGCTGCTCCTTCTTGGTATACTAGTTGAGTACCTTTCAGTCAGGCCAAATAAATTAAAGGATATAGGGGATTTATCCATTCAGTTGTTCTGCATTTCAGTGCTATTTCGTCTGGTTTTGCCACAACACGTCTTTGAAGGTTGCCAAAGATATAACATGCTTTCTGATCTCTGCTCACAGAGCTGAATGATCTTCAGCTTTTACATAGTGCTTTTCTCCACAAATGAGGGTTGTGTGGACAACAATGAAATTTACTCCCTTCAGTCAAAAAGAAGCATTTGCTTACAGCATTGACCATGGCTAGCTGGGAAAATTATGCAGTAATCTTTATTTTCTGACATGATCATTTAACTTTGTGCTTTTTATATCTTTTAGGAAATTTCCATTAATTTTAGTAAATTAGTGCTATTTCCATTGTCATGGGGATATCCTAAATGACAGTAAAAAATAAAGAAGACTACAAATACCCCCTAGAGTAGTGGGCTGCTTCATTTGTGCAGTTCGTTTATCTGTTAGCACACACCTTGCTGGTAGTAGTTACCCGTCTACATTACAGGATATAATCCCAGTCTTAATTCTGTATATTGTTTCCTCAATTTACGCATGGTTATTTGCTACAAAAGCTGTGTATAGGGCAAAAATTATAATGGACAGAAAATCATTCAAAAGCTTAAGTTGGTTCAACTCAGAATATTGGTACAGTGTGTTTCTCTCTCTTTCCTCTTCCCAGCAATTGAAATAAATGTGGGACTTCAAATTCATTCAGCAGATGTGTACAGTCTCTTAATTTCCTTCTTGTTTTTGTCAGGGTGTCTAGGTGAAGTTAGAGGAATATGGATTAGGTGGATATGGATTTGGTATTTTGTCTGTAAGAATACAAGTACAGACTCTAGGGAGATCTCTCACAAGTGGAAGTATTGAGTTGTGAGTGGTGAGGCTCATTTGTTTTGGTGGTTTGGTTCCTTGTGGGGTTTTTTGTGGTTTTTGTTTGTTTTCCTCTTTCAATTACCCCCAGATTAAAGATGAGGGGTTTGAGCCTGTAACTGCCATGTGCAGTATACAATTTTTTTCAGTTAAATTGGGCAAGCTTCCTTAAAATGATCCAAAGTCACAGACCTTTCCTGGAACAAAACAAAGCAAACCAAAAAAAGATTCTTGCTGTTAGACTGTGTCATTCTAAATCTTCTTTTGCTGAGATCTGTCTGGACCAGCAGTATACTGCAATTGTTCAGAATTTAAGCTCATAGTTTTTCTACTCCTAGGTGAATAAGGGAGAGCAACAATTTAAAACCCATGAGATTCATTTTTTTCCTTATTTAGGTTGGTATGAAACTTCAGGGTTTTTTTGAGAGGGATGGAGTGGAACTTAATGGCTATTTCTTTGCCATTTTATTTTTCAGTGGGAACTTGCCTACATGATTTCTTCTGAATTATTTCATCCCTAGGTCTTGCAGAAGGGCAGGACTATGGAAGATTTGATTTGCAAAATCATTAGAAAAGCTATTGTAGCAGAAAGCAGTCAATATTATCTTTAAAAGATGGATATTAAATACACATACCAGTGCACCCTTCATTAGGAGGCAGACTTGTGGAGAGGATATTTTTTGGTTAAAACTGTTTTCTTTTACTAACCCACAAGTTATGTCAATGCTCTTATAAAAAGATGCACAAAGAGCTTTCATTAGATCTAAATACTGACTCCAGTTGAATATAAACTTCAGTTGGATGTACCAGCTCTTACAAAAATTTACTTCTACTTACCACTGAGCACCCCAAAGGTGAGGCCCAGTAAAGAACAAGTAGTAGTTTTCAACTCATCTATTGTGTTTTTAAAAAATAAGAAAGAGTGAACCAAGAAGTAGAATTAAGCATCTCTGAAATTTAGTTTACAAAATCTGTTTAGAGCATATTTGCCCAAAATGACCTACTGGAAAAAACAGAGACCATCAGTAAGCTTGGATTCTAGGTATGCTCTGGAGCTGAAGTGTCTGAATCAAAGCATCATACCTCAAGCACCTCTGTCCACTTGATTCAAAACCAAAAGCTGAAGTTACAGCATGTTCCTCTTGAAATATGTTTGGTGTGTATTTGTGCTTATTCAACCATTCATCTGAGAAGTAGGAGACCTCAACTCCAGTTCTGCATAGGCTTAGTGCTGTCAGATGCACATCTTCCAGCATCAAAGTCTAAAAGTCCAGTGAGAGGACTGCCAGTGTTTATACTGGCTGCACAGTGATTCTACTTCAAAAATGCAAGACATAGGAGCTTCTCTGATACTGCATGAGTCATTGAACTTCAGTGGCCCGTGAGTAAGAAAATGGGAATACTGATCTCTGCTCCCTAGCCCATGTGTGTGGTGGTTTTTTATTTCTTAAAATGAAATGACTAAAGCTTTTAAAAAACAAAACAGCACAAAGAGACAGAATATGTTGCCAACTTCTAGGCATCAGGCTCAGACTTGTTCTGATTTGTTTTACCTCTGTCCTGGGCAACCTTTCCTTGTTGGGTGAACCAGGTCCAGCTTCAAAAGGAAGGGGAGAAAGGTTCCCAAGGAAATTAAAGTGTAGCTGACTGAGAGAGCTTCCTGTGGGAGCCAGGAGTCTGAATATCATCAGACTACAGGGACCAGATCTCAGATCCATTGTTTCTTGAGTGGGCTGGCTTAGAGGGTGACAGTAAAAGCAGGATCTGCTCCACTTTTCCCTGGAAATTAAAGCAAGGGGAATGTGCCCATTATGCCTGAAACGTGCAGTGGGAGATGTGAGGGGAGACATGAGTTAAGCTGCTTCCTGATCAGATGCAGGACACTGGTGCAGAAGTGACAGCTAATGAATTTAGATTCCTAATGCATTTTGTGGCTTCTAAGACAGCTGCTTTCTTAGATTATTGTTTCAAGTATGCCTTTGTAGGCCTCCTAGCCATTCTAATCTTGTTGATAGCAAAATATGCATACTGTGTGAAGAAAACGAGTCGTACTTTGTTATAATATGCTTTTCATTTAAAGTAGCATAAGCAGCAGTCAAATTCTATACTTGCAAGTCTTTGCTATTGCACTGAAGTACCTTTTCAGGAACATTAAGAAACGTTGAAAACAAAGAAGGAAGCTAATAATTGAGCATCATACTTTTAAGTGATATTCAGCTTGTCACAGCCCTGAATGCATTCATTAGCTGTCAAAATTTGATTTTAAAAAGCCCTACTTTGTTGCTGGACAGTGTGTTGCAGGCACAGCTGTTTGGTGGAAGAGGGTGCATTTTGTTTGCGCATATTCCTTCTGCCGGCGTTGTGATCCAGTGGGCACGGGCTCCTGGCCCTCCCAGGGGGCTGACAGTGCTGGTTGGTAAAAAAAATGGGATCTTGTTCTGTGTAAAATAATAGTATCACAGGATATGCTGAGTTGCAAGGGAGCCACAAAGATCAAGTTCAACTCCTGGTCCTGCACAGTCACACTGTGTGCTTGGGAGCATGGTTCAAACACTTCTTGAACTCTGTAAGCCTTGGTGCTGTGACCACTTCTGTGGGGAGCCTGTTCCAGTGCCCAAACACCCTCTGGGTGAAGAACTTTTTTCTAATATCCAACCTAAACCACCCTGACACAACTTCAGGCCATTCCCTCAGGTTCTGTCACTGGTCACCACAGAGAAGAGATCAGAATCTGCCCCTTCTTTTCCCCTCATGAGGAAGTTGTAACTTCAATGAGGTCTCTTCTCGGTCTCCTCCAGGCTGAACAGACCAAGTGACCTTGGCCACTGCTCATACGGCTTCCCTGCAAGGCTCCTTACAATCTTTGTTGCCCTCCTTTGGACACTCTCTAACAGTTTAATGTCTTTCTTATATTGTGGCACCCAAAACTGCCCCCAGCACTCGAGGTGAGTGCAGAGCAGAGCAGGACAATCCCCTCCCTTGCCCGGCTGCCAATGTTATGCCTGATGCCCCCAGGACACCATTGGCCCTCCTGGCTGCCAGGACGCTGCTGACTCATGTTCGACTTTCTGCCAACCAAGACCCCCAGGTCCCTTTCCATGGCGCTGCTCTCCAGCCTCTCATTCCCCAGTCTGTCTGTACATCCAGGGTTGCCCCATCCCAGGTGCAGAATCTGGCACTTTCCCTTGTTGAATTTCATACTGTTTGTGATTGCCCTGTTCTGTAATTTGTTGAGGTCTCTCTGCAGGGCCTCTCTGCCTTCATGGGGTCAACAGCTCCTCCCAGTTTTGTACTGTCTGTGAACTTGCTTAGTATCCTTTCAAGTCTTGTGTCCAGGTCTTTAATATAGATGCTGAAGATCACAGGGCTGAGGATGGAGCCCTGCAGAACCCCACTAGTGACAGGTCACCAGTCTGATGTCACCCCCTTCACTGTAACCCTTTGTGCCTGACCCCTGAGCCGCTTCTCACACATTGTATGATGTGTTTATCCAGCTTAATGCTGGACATTTTTTCCGGAAGGATCCTGTGAGAGAGAGTATTGAAAGCTTTTCTGAAATCCAAAAGGATTGCATTGACTGGCTTCCCTTGATCAACTAGGTAAAGTAAAACTTTATAGTAAAAAAGTAAAACTTTATAGTACAGTGAAAGCTGTCCAGCACATTCTAATTTCAAGTTTGATTATAAGAAGTCATTGAGGACTTCAGATTAAACGTTCTTAAAATTTTATTTACCTGCACATTGCTTCTTTAAAACCTGTAGCACTCAGTGCTGCTGTGGAAGTTGGTTTAGATTTGTTCAGGGCCATAGTCCAATAGTGTTTGTCTTGTCTTTATCCTTACACTCCTGAGCTAATTTGTCTTGCTGTGTTTGGGGTTTTTTGCAGTCTTCTGTTTTAAAACAAAAAGGCAAAGCTTTTTTTTTTTTCTGTTTCAAAGACTCCCCTCCCCCTCAATTTCTCATTATATCTTTTACTGGAAGTACAGGCTCATACCTGCTTAACATCAGCAGGTATCTTTCAGCTGCACATCTTGCATACTGACCTTCGTAACAGATACTCTAGAGCAAGAAATGTTTTCTATTTGATGACTCAGATGTGAATTGAAGGATGTCTGTGTTATTCTTTTGTGTTCTTATTTCAGAAGGTGTGATAACTGTAAGTGGTCTTATCTACTACTTCCTTTCTCTGTTTTTTCTACCCTTTCTCTTGGGTCCAGTGAAACTTCTGAATCCTCCGGGTTTATATTTAAGTCTTCAGCACATTCCTGGTAGCATAAGCCATCTGTTTGCTTACATTCTGTAGCTAAAGTCAATGAACTTCTTGTGCAGGGAATGAATTATGAAGTTAAGACATTTCTGGTGAGAACATGTCTAGGCACTTCTGATCTTGACTCTAGAGATCCGGCTTAACATGGGGTACAAATGAACAAACTCTATAAGAGGCTCTTGTTTTAAACCTTCTATTTCCAGTCTACTCCTGCTATTTCCATTCTACTACTGATGACTTTCCTCATGTGACTCTCTGTTACCTTTGCCAACTGGAGAGTGACCAACACTTAATTTTGTTGTCTGTCTGTGTGACTTTAAGTGGCATAAGTGCTCTGATGTGATACCTGCAGTGTTAAGGACCAGCTGATTGATGTAGTGTTTCAGGAGTCCAGTCTATTCTGCCCTTTTGAGAGGAATGAACCATGTGCTACGCTGACATGCTGCAAGCAGATGGTGATACCTGGTGTACTGTGGGGATATTCTTTGACTTTTGCTTTTACTTTTACTTTATGTCTGGTAGGCTTTTCATTACTGTGAAACCACCCAAAAGAACAGAACCAGTGTTGAAAAAAGCTGGCAGTTTCTGAGGTCAGATTTTAAGTGTATTATTTAAGATAACTAAATGGATAAATGCTATATAAACCACCTCCAGAAATCATCTGAAGGTCAGAACAAAATGTTACAGGGTCCTTGTCCTTCTTTCTTCCCTCCAAAACAACAGCTTCCAACTAGAACTCGTATTCTGAATTATAAATTGAATTATGGGTATGAAACCTAGTTATGAAGTATAACATACAGGTAAACAGATAAGTAATGTGACCTCACTTGCTTTAGAAACATGCTGAAATGCTAGTCAAGCAGAAGCAGAAATACCCTGAAATGTTTTTACGTTGGCCATTTGTTAAAATCCTGTCTACCTTTAGATATTCCTTGCTTCTGACATATTTATTATGAAATGACAGAAGAATTTCAGATTGTACACTTGATGGACGAAGAGGTATCCCAAGGAAGAGTCTTCTATATTCTTACACTCCCCATATGCTAGTAAAAAGTTATTTTAGTTCTTAAATGGAAACATCTTATTTGTACACATTACTATACACCCTGAAGATAACCATGGTGGAGTCTTTCAGAGATGTGGTGAAGCAGCTCAGGAACAGTTTGTAGATTCCCATCAAACCTTTAGGATGAGTTTACTTGGGGTTGTATCTGTGGCCTTCCTACTTTTTCACGGTGGATTTATGTACAGCTATTTTTGTTGGTAAACCTGAGGTTCTCTTGCTAGTGAGCATAATTCATGCTACAGTCAGGGTGGAAGTGTTTGGATGTTTTAGATGTAAACTTTGTAGATAGATCAAATAAATACAGTATGAAGGAGCAGCACTGCAGATGGGGGAGGCTTTGTTATATTTTACTTTATTGTAAACTGAATGGCTGGTTACCATTTTTTCCCTTCTAAGTTCCATCCATATTTTAGCATGGGAAGGTCATGTTGACTTTTTCCCCCGTGCTTAGCATACACACTAGACAGTGGAATTGATCCTTACAGAACACTACTAAAACTTTATTGCATGTACACCACCTGCTTCTGAACAAAGTATTTCTAGCAATCCATATGTATATTCTTTTCTATTGCCAATTAATTGCTTTCTGAACAGTGAACTGAAAGAATAGCTTCAATTAAAATAAGTGTGTGCAGCAGAGGTAAATTCAGCGCAGTATTAAAGTGGAAAAGATTCAAAGATAAATGTGGAGTTTATAAGTGAAGTGGAGCTCCACAGTTCTTGACTTTTTCCTGTGATATCTTCTAAGGGGAGGATTCTCAAGCAGTCAAATAACAGGAAAAGGCTGAAAAAAGACTGAATAACTGGTTTGGTCTCATAGCACCATTTAACTCTTGTATCCTGCTATTCTTCTTCAATGAGAAAATACCAGGATAGAGTCAGGTGTGTTAGCATCTTCCATGATCATGCCCTCTTGACAAAGGGCAATTCCAGGATGTTAAACATTGTGTATGATGGAACCATTGCAACTAAGTCTGCTGTTAATGGCTTAGAACATGAGAGGAAATGGTAGAGGCACCAAATACGTCTTTGATTTACCTTTGAGCTAACTGATTTCAGGTGGCTGGTCTAGTAGGTTCCTTTGCCCATGTAAATTAGAGTGCCCTTTTGGCCCCAATGCTAACAAATTTTAAAATGAAGAGGTAGACAGATAGAAAAAGCATATCTTACCAAGACATGATAGAAAGTATTAGCTATCCCTGTTCAAAATTCATCTTCTGTTGTTCATAACAGTTACATCTCATGGAAACCAATAGCTTTTGGCCAGTTTCCAGACACGTGGGGGAAACTTCAGGTTATAATTATGTTTTACAGCTTCTTTTAATTAAAAAAATTAAAAACAACTTCATGTCGACCACAATTTACTTGTGTCTAGTGTTTTCAAGAAAACAAATGTACCAATGTGAAAATTTAGTTCTTATGAAAGCAAGCCTAATCTTTAGGAGTTCTTTTATGCGAATGTATTTCACAGAGACATATGATTATCTCTTCAAATTCTTGGTTTCAAGATTTGACCACAGTAAAGCTTTGTTTCTGTGTGTAAACTGAAAGGAATGATAGTCTACTTAGGAGTATGTTTACCTGTTATTTTTTGCATTGGATGAAAGCTGAAAGTTGATGACATGTATTTTGTATGCAGCTGTCTGTGCATTTTCAATATAGGAGGAAATACAATCAGTTCAGCATGACTGGATTACTATAAATAGTTCTAGAAAATACCTTCATTTCCTCTCCACATTTATTTTTGTCATATGCCTTACTGACTGTAACACATGATGTAACCAAAAGTGGAGTGTAATATTTTTATTTTAAAAATGCAGTGTTAAAACACAGAGTGGTGTCTGTATTTGAGAAACTTAACTATAAAATAGAGCCCACCTTGTGAAAACATTCTGGGCATGTTTTGCTCTTTTGTTTTAGGGAGGTAAGGAATTTAATAATTGCAGATAATAGTGATGAATGCAAGAATGTAATATATTTTTGTGCTAAACCCTTAAAAAGTTATTTTGGGAACTAAGCAGTACATTTCTGCATTAGTAGGAAAAATTAAAGATTTCAGTCCTCATTTTTGTCCTTCTAGTGGAAGCTAATCAGATAAAAATTATTTTACTGTAGTTCTAACTTAATATTATTTTTTAGGTGAAAAGTGGAAATTTTAAAGAGGATGGTTATGCTTTCTGTGTGTATCATCATCTGCTAAACTAGTGTGACTTGCTCTCTTCTAACTAGCTATGAAAATCATACATTTTATTAGTCAGATAAGTGTAGGCTGCAATAACACCCCACACACAAGGTCTCTGAAAGAAAAAGCACCTTCCAAAAGTACTCGTTCCATTACGAGCAAACCCCATAGAGACTGCTCTTCTATGGCTTTATTGCCTTAGCCCTGCTCCCTTACCCTCCTTCAGTCCCATCCCTTCTCCCACAAATCTCTCCTTTCATGGTTTGGCAAGGAATGGCATTTCCAGGACTAGCTGGCCTGCTGGTCCAAATCCAGGTAGCCAACACACAGGATGGTGCCACCCTCAGACAAACCTAATGCAGCACTTGGCTCTGGCCCTGCTGGGTAGCAGCTGACTCCAGAGGCTGCTCACAGCCCTCTAACCCTTGGTTGAGCAGATCTGGTTTAGCAGCTCTCTTTTAGGGACTTGGTTGAAGCTTAATTGACACAGGCCAATGATCACAAAAATTATTAATGAATAACAAAGGGAAACACACAGGCCATCCAACTGCAAAAGCCATTTTTTAAAAAAAATAAAGTTTGTACTACTTGGTTTTATAAAGAGTGGTCAACACTGTAATTGCCTCTATGTTACTAAGAAAGTAACTTTCAGGAAAGCTGCAAAAAGGTTACTTTTGTGGAAAACATTAGGACTGACTTTGTGGAAAACATTAGCACTGATTGTTCCCAGGGACTTGATTCTCAGTGTTGTACATGGCAAGTAAGTTTTCCATCATTTGTGCCTGTGCCAGGGGAAGATGACAAGCCACCTAGCCATATAAAAGCTGGATGTTAAGGGGTGTGCCTTCCTGTTATGAAACTTGCTACAATCCTGAAATTCAAAGTAGATGAGAATGTGTGCAAGACATTGAAAACAATGGAACAAGAGGGTAGGCACTGAAATAAATATGCTGGAATGTAGATTGATCAGGGTGACTCTCTGCTGAAATAAGGATGGGAACTTCGCTGTCCCTAAAATCATCTTATTAGGTGAGTTCAAAGACTGTCACTAGTGAGCTTACTCATTTGAGTAGAAACAACTATAGTGAACCTGTCTGAGAGCAACCATATGCCAGAAGCTGATCTAAGAGTATGATAAACCAATGATGTTTCATGGACATAGCTTTCCATTAAAAAAAAAAAAAAAAAAAAAAAAAATTTTTTTTTTTTTAAAAATTTTTATTAAAAAAAAAAAAAAAAAAAAAAAAAAAGTTGCTTGCTTTTGTAAATATTTATGCTAGCTAGATGCCAGAATGGTTTGATAGCTCAAATGGAGTCCTTTAAACAGGAGGAAAGGCAAGTATACAAGAGAAACATAAAAAAGAAAAACCAAAAACAAACCAAGAAGCATGTTCTTTAAAAATTCCATTAACTGTGAGCAGGATGCCACTGCATTGTTCCCAAGAACAAAAGTTCCCACTTGGAATTGTAGTGAAGGTGATTGAGAATAGATGGATGAAGTGGGAACACAGTAGAAGAAAGAAGTCAAGTCTGCAGTGGTATTGCTTGATAGCTTCAGAGCCATCTAACTTTAAAGCCAAGTGTCATCTAAAGAAAGTAGATCCTTTAGTCCATGGGCATTGTTGGAGAAAACACTGACATAATGCCTTTAAATATACAGATGCATTTTTCCACAATTAATTTAGTACTGTGTCCCTCAGTGAATTCAGGTTGGAGGAAGCTGGAAGACTTACTCCAATGCTAGCATGAAAAATGTCTAATTATCAGCAAACTCACGTGAAGTTAGAACACTTTGTAAGTTGCAAAAAACACTGTTAGTCTCCAAAAAAAGTAGTCATCTGTGTTTCTACTCCATGTGCAGGCTTGTCTTTTTTCTCCTTCCTCCCTGTTGAACAAGGTAGCTTTCACTAAGAATTGCAAAGTCTCAGTATGATTAAGTGGTTTTTAGAATGTGAAACAATTTTGTATACTTGACACAGTGAGATAAGGTGGTTAATATTTCCTATAGACAGTGCCTTCAAATTTATTTTTAGTAAAATGTAAGTATTTAAGAATTCCCAAGTGGCGAACAAAGCAGTTGCCATCCTGAATGTTTACAGTGGCAAGTTTAGCTTGTACGAACTGACTGGGGAGAAGACATTAATTCCTTTCAGTTTCTGTTCACCATGGTGACTTGTGAGAATGAAACAGTGCCGTTGGTAGAACTGGTTTGATACCAAAATAGTTCCTCCATGTACTTTGTCTATACTGCTGTATTCCTTTTACTGTGGAAACAGTGCTAAATTTGGGGGGCCTAGAAAATAATAGAATAGAATAGTTGAGTAAGGGCAGAGCAGATGCCAAACGATTGCCCATTTCCTGAAATCTTTGTGCAGAATTTGGCAAAGCAATTCAAGGAAATGCTCAGTATAAAAATGAGGGAGCTGCAATAATTCATGAGACGGATTGTGTTGAGTAGGTCTAGAAGGTTGAGTGTAGGTCTGGCATTGAGAGCTTCTGTTGGCTCTGCTGACCAAAGCTTCATTTTAGTGTCAGCCAAGAAAGGTTGATTGACTTGTCTTTCCCTTTGGTTTTGCGCTTCAGTTGATACTAACATTTGGGCAATGGTGATAGTATGATGTTTGGCGTCTTTCAATAATGTGAGAAAGTCTCTTAGGCGTGCTGGGTCTCTACATTCTCATGTTACTGATCCAGATTGCATATGATAGGTCTCTAATAATTACAGATAGTCTTTCATACCTTGTTCCATTTCATTCTGTCTGAGTACAAAATGAACGCTCATTCTGTTTTCTATTGCACAGCAGGTAAGCAGAGAGACATGTATGTATATGAATTAAAATAGTTGGAGTTTTTAAGTGTTCAGAGAGTTGCAGAGCAAGAGAGCTACACTTGCCTATTTGGCCACACGCTGGCTACACTGGTGTCTCAGAACCCACTCGGAGTGGTCATGCTGGTTTTGCCTGCTGGTGCATCTCAGGTGAGGATTTCCTAATAACTGGAAGGCAAATGGAGTTGTGTTCGTATCCTAGAGGGTGAAGCTCTAGGTGGAGCTATTCTAGGTGGAGCAGTTGTTTCCCCTCTGTGTACACAGTCCACCAGAGGGAGATGAACACCAAAGTTTGCAGGAAGAGGAGCGGTTTGTGGCAGCAGAGTTGTGCCCAGGCCAGCCTTTTGCACCTGAGAGTACAAATACTATGTTGACACCTTTGTGTGTCAGAATCAATACTGGAGTGGTGGGTGGTTTCTCGTACTCCTGAATGGAGAGCAAGGCCATCACTGTATTTTTAACTTTTCGGTTCTGTAGGCTTGCCTTAGTAAAACCTTGTAGGAAAGAGGATGGTAGTGATATTCCTATGGGTTTTCTTAAACCTTTCCACCTGGCTGGCCTTTGGACTTTGCGATTGATTTAATTTTAGGTATATCCTCAGTGTGTCTGGTCTGATGAGTCCAGACAGATTCCTGGTTCATTTTGCCTGAATTAGGTAGGTTGTCTGGACATGGGACTTTTGTACTTTTTAAAGTGCAACAGCGTTGAGCTGTGCCTGAGCTGCTGACCCAGCTGGGAGGAAAGGTCTGGTTGCCTTGATGTGAGTGACGCAGTAATGGAGCTGCATTGTCCGGCCTGGAGCTGCCGTGACTCCTGCCAGCAGAGAAGGGTTGGCAGAGGAGCTTGTTTGTCAGCGTGGAGCTGTATCGGCACATCCTCAGTCTCAAGGGCAAATGTCTCATTCCTGTCTGGAAAGTGATTGATTTAAAAGACTCCTGAGATGAGGTGGTTCTTTAGCTTCAAGAGCCAAATAGAAGTGAAAAAAAATTTATTTTTGACTAGTGTCTGCTACAGATATTATACTGTAACTTCCTTTATAGTGTCAGTCCAGTAAAATGTAACACAGAGAGGCTGTATTTGAACTAAGTTTTACAGTCGTTTTCAGCATGTTCATGAAAAGGAAGTCCTATTATATGCCTTTTTTGGGCATCAGTCTTGTTCCAAACCTGTTAGCTTAGTAAGTTTTCTTTAAATCTCTTGTCATCTGGTATAATTTTCTCAGAAATGATGATTTTTAGTCAATCCTTATAATTGAAATTGGGAGTTTTCCTTAAAGTTAAGGATCTAATTCAAACAATTTTAAGAGTTTGTCATTCCTGAATGGCACATGTCATGACAAACTTTCTTCAGTTTTGTGTTCCATCTTTAGAATCTGAAAGCAGAGTTGTGCTTTTTGAGTGTTTTAAAAATTATTTTATTGCATCATATCATTAATCAAGTGACTAGAACACATAATCTGATTTTTAGTATTTACCATTTTTTCCTACGCATTAGTAAACAGAAGAAGTGGGAAAAAATTACTTAGATGTAGACTCCAACTCATTACAGATCTCTATTTTTAATGGTAGATCCTTCACATTGTCCAGGTACACCACAGTAGAGTATCTGTGAACAGTAGAGTATCTGTGTGTCTTTTCCCGTTCTTACTTGTTTACCTGGAATCATCTGATTTTGTATTAACAATGTCAACAGTTCTGGTCCAAACTTCAGGTCTGTAGATTGTCCAGAATAGAAAAGAAATTAACATCTGATGATGTACAGACTTGCCAATAAAATAAATTGTTGACTTTTCCTTGAGGATATGTTTAGCACTTTCTTAAAAAAAAAAAAAAAGTCACAGGTTTTATAGCTGAATATACTGGATATGGAAACTTCCTTGACTGAGAGAACTGGAAAAGACTGGGCTTCTCCTGCTATATGATTCTGATACCAGGGTACAACTATACTCAGTTTAGACAGATGTGATCATGGTGTTCAAAGTAGGAATATTTTGCTGGAGATGATATAATGTTCTTTAAAATTTATTTTTAACACTGTTAACATTAAGACTAAGTAATTTCCATTTTGTCTTGGTCTAAAGGTGTTTCATATTAATAACTAACAGAAAAAAAAAATCATATTTAACATGATTCTGTTTAACATAGCACAGCAAAATTAGCCAGGTTGGCAGGGCTTGATGAAGAAGTCTTATGAGAAGTTTTCCATTAACTGGAAAGTCCTGTAGATATCAACTTTAAAGGTAAAATATTAAAGTTGTGTACAACATGTTGTAAATAGTTGCCAGGTGTATTTACATTTGATTTTTGCCATGGTATTTCTGGTCAGCTGCTGACTTTTAGGAGAACAACTAAAATTGCAGATGTAGAATATTTTGAAAGACTTCTTTGGTGTTTGAATTTTTTTTCTTAGTTTGTCCAAGAGATGTGTTCTTTGACAAATAGCAGAGATCTGCTCCAGTTTATCTGTAATTGTTAAACCTGTGTTTGGTAAATATCTTGATTCTTTACTATTTATTTGATATCAAGGACCAAGTTTATTAGTTCGGGAGGTGTGGGGGAATCCAGGCTCTCATCACCAGTTGTTTCTCTCTTAGACTTATATCCCAATTAGTGAGTTTTATGTTTGGGTTGGGTTTTTTTTTAATTATAAATTTATATGGTAAACCACATCAGTTTTTCAGTATATCCTGTGATAAGTACGTTTAGCTAGCACAGATCCTCCTCCTTGGTCTTTCTCTTTCACTTCTGTGTTCAGCTGCTCCTGAACAACATACTAAAAATAAACTAACTTTACTGAGTTCGTTTGTTGACATTTGTATTCAATGACTCATTGTAGTGTGTTGCTATATGATTAAGATCTGTTTTGGCTTTTAATCATACATCCATGTGGTATACTCTTGAAAACAAGTGACTGAATGTTGAAAATTCTTATTTCTGTCACAGCAATTTATATGAAGTCCAAATCTCTGTAAAATACTAAACTCAGTATCTGTCTGTTGTCTCAACAGGTCAGGACTCAGCTACAGGGCATTTTTATTGCAGTAGAAGCTCAACGCTTGTATCAGCAACAACACAGATAACTTAAGTGACCCAATACAGACTCTGTAATAGACTAAACAGGAATTTTCATTGTTGTGTGACAATAAGGGACACTTTTGATACTTTATGAGCATAGGACATCTAGAATCTAGATTTCAGCTAATTAAATTCAAATGAAGCAAATGAGAGACCTCCTCATAAGATACGTGTGTTTTTTTAGTAAGATTTTTGTGCACGCAACGTCAAACTTTCTGTAAAAGGCTTGTAGGGCTGATAGAGAGGTTATATAAAGAAAATCAGTATATTATTTTCCAAATAGCATATATGACAATTTATGTATAGCATTTGATATTTTCTGTGACATTTGCTATCTTGCATGCTATTTTGGGATAAGCTGGCAGATGGTTTTCTTTTAGTCCATAGTTCCATGGACGTCTATATGTGTATCCCATGAAAAGTGGCAGCCACATGCATTTCATGTGCCAGCATCGCTGGTGTGGCTGCACACAAGTTGGATCAGGGAACTGATCAACTAATCAGGTACACACTGAGTGTCTGGCCTGAGGCTGATGATGCAGCCTGGCTGGGATGGGATGCGGGTGGAGAGAGAGGGGATTTCAGCTGCAGCTTGCACTTAATGTTGGTTAAATTGATTGTGAAACCAGCCCTCAAGGTAAACCCATAGACCATGTGTGTCCTTACTGCATTTTTGTAAACAAACATGCACTGAAGAAAATCTAGTGCTTCTTACAAAATAATTATTACAGTTGTGTGAATTTTCATAGTACAAGTTTCTCTTTTTCACAAGTGTGAATCAGAAAATGTGTGTAGGCAACAATGCGAGGGAGAATTGTTTTCAGTAGTGGTCCTTCATCTGTAAACTGATCACTTTTAAAAATCATTTAAAAAAGTAATTAGCAATATATCTTAGAATTAAGTGGACAATATACTTAAAATAAATGAAAAATCAGTTCAAGTTAGTGTATCATGACTAGTATTGATTCCACTAACATAATTATTCAGTAGTTAGCTCTCTTATGTGGCTTGCTGCTCTTACTGAATTTCTTTGTTTTGGTGTTACCCAGCTATATGTGTCAGGCTAAATCAATGAGGAGGTAGAGATCTCAGAATATTCAGTAAGTGCAAAATTCTGTCCCAGCATGGGTTTAGGCAAATATGAACCCTGGTTTCTTAGTAAGGAACATATTTTCAGCAGCTGCAAAATTCTTGGTAGGAAACCAGAAGTTTTGCTTCCATAAAAAAAATCATACCAACTGAATTGTCCACTAATTTATGGTTCACTTTGTCAGTTTATGGATGGTTAAGTAATGGTGTTTTTCCTGCAGCATCTTTTCTTGTTGGTTTAGTGGGTTTTTTTGGTTGGTTTTTTTTTTTTTTTTTTTGGTTTTTTTTTGGTTTTGGGGGGGGGATTTTGTTATTGATGGGTTTTGGTTTTGTTTTTTGTTTGTTTGGGGTTTTTTGTTTGTTTTCATTTTAATTCTTCTTTTAGTGTTGCACTAGGGTGTCACTAAACTGGGTAAAGATTAGTGCATGCTTATCCTTTAGAACTGTTTTTCTTCCTGTGTTGGTTAACTGTAAAGATTTCAAGGAGTTACAGAGAACAGTTTAAAGCTGGGACATTCTGCTTCATAGTAAGTTTTGCAAAATTACAGAGCTATATGTAGGAAAACCCTAGTTAAAACTACCTGCTTCCTTATGCCATGTTTCAGAGCTGTACAACATATTTCAAGGTAACCAAAGGCAGTGCAGGTATAGAATTTATGTACATTTCCATGTCTGCATGTGGGAGAGTCCTCCCCATCTCAAATATAAGAGCTCTATTGTACTAGTGGAGTGATTGAATTGCTTTTAAAATTTTCTACTTATAAAATTTACTGCATGAAATTAGTTTTGTGCACATTTCTTCAAATCAGATCTTAATCATATATTTGTACTTTGCAGCTTTGTTTAGTATCACAAAAATGGAGCAGATTCTTAAATGTCAATGAAGCTGTATGTATTAATACACTTTTTATATGCATGGTATTATACTTTTGTTTACAGTGACAGTAGGGATGTTTTGAAGAATGTAAAATAAATATTTTGGGATTTTTTAAAAAAGAAAAATACTGTCTCACTTGTCTAGTCAGCTGATTCCAACTTCCTGCTAAATGACAGATTGTTTCCAAATCTGTTTTTACCAAAAAGTTCTTTTAAACACAACAAAAATAATTTATTCCTTGAAACTGAAAAAGCAGAGTTTTTCTTTTCTATTTGACACATAATAGAATGTACAGTTTTAGTTGAACAATATAAAGATTTGGGCTTTGATCTAGTCTTGCATGTGAAATGTCAGCATTCACAAAGCACTGATCCCAGAGCAGGGGACTAGGTGCATGGCAGGTAGCATTTCTCGCTTGTCACTGCTCACCAACCTAAAGAAACTATGCTGATAAGGACACTATAGTTTTAATCTTGTGCAGACATGCCTTAAGAAACTGTATCAGTTTGTCAAGAATTAAATCTCACTTTGAGAAATACATGTACGTTAGAAGTCTGTAAACAGTTCCACTTTCAAGCAGTGTGCAAGTAGCAAATGAAGGAAACTGCAGAATGAAAGAAAAATCACCTCCACTTTACTGAATAAACAATGTTCTCATAGAGCATTGCTCAAGTAATAAATCTTTGTATTTACCAAACTTTCGTGTAGTAGAAATAGATGTCCAGCTGATAAGAGTTTGTTTTTTATAGCTCCATTTATGACCCTATCACTATCCACAGGACTTGGAATGTAATAAATGACTCCCAGAAGTAGATCAACTAAATTACAGTTTAATGCAATAGTGCTGAGTATAGTGGAGGAGTGATTATGCTGTGCCTGAACACTCCTGGCTAGTTATTAGAGGAAGGGACACTGGATTATTTTCTGTGCGTCTAGTTCTGAAGTCCCTGCTGAAGCAAAATGCTTTTTTTTGGGGGGTGGGAGGGGGATAAGGATTTTATTGTTTGTTAGTACAGGGACTAAAGCTTGAAAAGAAACATTCCATTACAGGGAAATACAAGGTAATAAACTGGCTTAATTCCTCCTTTAAACATGAACATGTTGAAGGCCAAAGCAAGACATTTTTCACTTTAGGAATGAAATTAAAAAAGTTGCACATGGCCTTCAGAAAATTGCAGCTGCAGTTACTTATTGTTCTTTTTCATCCCATCCCTTTAGTCTTTGTAATAAAATTTCACCTCTGATTTAAACAATATCATTGCATAGTAGTAATTCCTGTTTGGTAATAACTCTGTTTTGTCTGTTAGCCAGTTTTACGATGCAGTTATTAGGGAAAGTCTCCCTGTGCCAAGAATTTGTCATCTGACAGATAGGTAAAGAGTTGCACAAATCAAGAAAAATATGAAAGATTTTGGAGCTTTTTTCTTATCTAAAAATAAAATTTGGGGGTTGTTGCTAAATGGCAACCTGGTGTACATGTTCCAGAGAGCAGAATTATGGGAATTGTCTTGAAAACTCTCAAGACTTTTTTTGTAATTTTTCCCACACATGACTAATTATTACTAATTTTCGTCCAAGTCATAGTCACAATATTTTCTAGTGCAAATAGGCCTAACATTTTGCTTTGAAAAGAGATGAAGAACATCAGTAGGGTCTCTTCTGCTGGCTGTTCCTCAGGGTTGGTGACCAGCAGCAGTGGGGAAGGGGACTGCTGGTGTCACATACCCTTACTGCAATAACATGCAAGACTCTTATTTGAGGTTTTGGCCAGATGGTGTCAGTTATGGAACCGAGAAGCAACCTCAAGAAATACAGAAGTTAAGGCTTGATTACACTGTGTTAACTGTTTATCCATACACATCGTATTAACAGCTGTAATTAATGACAACAGCCTTTTTAAAAATAGAAATGTCTAAGATGTGACTGTATTTTGTTTTCTGTGCTTAAAAATTATCTTTGCCTTACACTATGGATCCTTTGCTCTAATGTCTTTGAACTTAAAATTGCAGAAATTTAATTGAATTTGCCTCGTGTTTCAAAAGCAGATTAGTCTTTGAATTTTTAGTTCAGATTTCTCTCGCTAAACAACAGTATATGAGAACTACTTACATGTTATATTGAAAGCTTCTGTATTCCTTCTCTGCTTCTCAAAAGAAATGTTGAACAGTTGTTAGTCTGAGGTAACTTGATCTCAGTAACTGGTATAAAGTTTGTCTTCCAGATTTTTTTTTTATTCATGTATGTTTTATTTTACATACTTTGTGTGCTTGTTTGGTAAATTGCCTTTAGGCAGAACAACTTTTATAGGTCGAGGTAATATCTCCTACTAACCATGAGTATCAGTAGACAAACTGGACTATTCTGGTAGTTGTCTGAGACCATATGGGGAAATATTGAGGGCACCTTGGATATTTCCCCCTTCACTCTTTCTTGACCACCATTTTACATTTAATACAATCTACTGCGGGTTCTCTAGCAGGTTAGGCTCCTTATTTTTGTGAGATAAATAGACATAATTGTTATTATCCCAAAGATGGGTCCACTGTATTACTGGCCCCAAAGCAAAACATGCCCTTACACTGGCAAGTTGAGCTTATTTAAAGTGCCAGCCCAATTTAACTTTTCTTGCACACACACTAAACGCAGCACTTGTATTTCTGTGTTGTTTCCAAGCCAATTATTTGCATACGTTTAAAAAGCAATCAGATCTGGTCTGTTAGGTCAAGATAATATGAACATAAATGCACATTCTTACAAATAAGCTGCTCTAAAATATAAAGTAGAAAAACAAATGTAGTGTGAAATCCTATGGAAAATGCAGGCAAGGCATAATTAGCAAAGGACAGTAGAAATGCTGTTTTGTTAGGACTTGAATAGTAACAGTCAATTAAATTCTCACAACAGGAAACAGCAAAGCATTTAACAAAGAAACATCATCTCTTTCTACAGCATAAAGTCTATACAAAGAATCACAAAACCGAGGCAATTAATAGATCAGAAGTTATGAGTTAAAAAACCAGAGGGGACTGACTTCATATTTCTTTGCAAAGAAATCTATCTCTGTATATTGTAATAATTAATAGACTTAATTTTTTTTATGTAGTATATGAATTATAGTATTTTATATAAAAGAAGCACATATACAAAGCTTGGCTGGATATGTATGTTGTGGTAAATAATGTGTAGGATGTAATCGTAGGCTTGATAACTGAGTCATAGCCATCATTACTCAAACTAACTGTAAAAAACTCAGATTATCAGTTCAGAGTTCGCTAGTAAGGATATGATTAATGTTTCTTCCCTTCCTTTTCCTCAGTACCAGAATAATGGAAGTGATCTAAGATGGATAAACAGAGCAGCACAGCAGCATTGTGTTAGATGCAAAGACAAAGTAGTTATAAGCAAATCAAGAGCTCAAGCTCTTGTAATAAAGTTAAGTCTTATAGTGAAACATTTAGCATTTCTACTTAAATATCTTGAATTGCTCCCAGAAAGCTTTGGCAACCATGTAAATGCACTAGGCTCCAACTCAGGTTCTTCCATTGAATTTCTTGTATCGAATCATGTGGATGTCTGTAATAAGCAGATTTTCAGTATAGAAACAGTAGAAGCTTTCTCCTCCTATAGTATGATCTTGCATACGAAAGGCAATGACTTTTCTTAGGGCCAGAATCAAGCCCCTTGAGAGGATACAAGGATATTTCAAGAGTAACACAATTAAGGGAAGAAATAACATTATCTGGAAATGTCCTGTTATCTGGAATTTCTGGCTTACTTCTCTGAAGCTTTTCCAAACATCACATGTCAGGGCAGTTGAGAAAGGTACAATTTTCCATTTAGTTCCCCAGAGCATGCAGGGATCTGCTTAGCAATTTTTTGAATTGGGGTTATTTTGAGAAAGTCTGATGCCAAATACATATCCAGTAGATTTTTAATAGCTGTGCTAAGTTGGCTAGTGATACCATGGGCTTTGATTGTGCTGCTTTTACTCTTGTTTACTTAGTATTTTGAATGCCTTATTGCAAAGCATGTGTAACCTGGTGTTACTCCCCTGGTTATTTGGAAAAAACCCCTCAATTCCTTCCCTCTTCTCTTTCTCCACCCAAAAACGGGGGTGGGAGGGGGGAAGGAAATATTTAGCCTCATTTAAAACAGAGAGAAGGCTAATGTAAATCAGTTCCAGAAACAGTGGATGAGGAGGGAACAGGGATATGGGGAACACAACTTGACTCTGCTTTGCCTCTTTTACCCACAGAGGAATGTTGCCAACAGGAATATGGACTTGTTGGAAAATAAATAAAGTGATCCTACTCAGAGCACCAAAAAAGTAAAATAAATCGGTCTGAGTAGGTGGTTTTCTCGATGTTTTTTATATTTGCTTCTGGGCTGATGCGGCAACACAGTGTTCATCAGACACAGCAATGCAGTCCAACAGTCATACACGGAGCGCAACGTGCTTAATGTGGTGGTGCTGCAGCCCAGTACGTGCAGGCAGATGTTGTCCAACAGTTAATGTTTAACTTCACTGGTTTGCCTTTGGTTTGCATGTTTCCAACTGTGTTTTTTTGTTCTGCAGTGTTTTAAGACATTTGTCCACTGTAGAAGTACTTTAAATGTAATGATGAGAAGCAGTGGCAACATCTTGGAAATTGTGAATGCCCCAAAACACTTGGTAATAAAAGGCTGAAAAAGTACTGGTATCTTGAGACACTATGGAGTCAAAGGCAAATGAAATTTAGGGTATACACAATGTGACATTTTGTACTAAATCACAGACTGCAATTTGAAAAAGTAATTTGGATTCTATTGGATATGAATAAAGTGTTTGGATTTTTTTTTTTTTAATTCCCCTACTCCATTTTCAGCAGAGCTCTAATAGTTTGGGCTTTTTTTCCATGGGGATACTACTCTGCCATGGCAGTTTTAAAATGCCAGCAGCTTCTACTGCAGAGAATTTTAAAGAAACATTCTACCTGTGGATAATTTTAAAACAAACCTTCATATATGTCCCTGGAGATACCCATCACTAATATTTAATATAAAATAGCTGACTTCAGCTGCCAAAGACCTGGTGCTTCTTGATTGGTATGTTTGCATATTAAAACTTTATGCAATAAGCAGTATTGAATTCTGTGTGATAAGTGATGAAATTTTAGAGCTCAGTGAATTGCTGATTTTTAGTTGATCTCCAGTAAGTGTCCATCAGTGTTCACACACCCTCGCTCTGAGGCACAGTCTAGGACTGACTTCAAGGGCCATTCTTAAAACATCCTTCTGTCTAAAAAACCAGGAGCGGTAATTTATGTTTAATGGGAGAATAATCTCATGGCGCTTTGCCCAAGAGGCTTCCACTTAAGGTGCGGATAGGACTGGGGAGTTCATTTAACATACCACTGCCACTGCAAGGGGCTGGCTGCTTCTCTCTTGCACCTGACTCAGTCTAGCCATTCGTCTGATTTCTTGGTGATTTGATTCATTTCAGTAAGCTGGTGAAAAACAAGTCACCCACCCACACCCACACACGTGCTTTGGTGTTTCCTGCCTGCTTCATAATCTGCAGTGTCTCACTGAAGTGTCAGATGAGCACAGGCAGTTTGAAGGACCAGCTCCCTTAGTGAAGTCTTACTGTGGCCTAGCTGTCTTAAAACTACAGGCTGTGAATGACTGCTTAGTGCATAATTTATAAGAAACTGAATAATGTTACTTCAGGTAAATACTCTGTAAAACCAGCTGGAGACACCATTCAGAGGTCACATGTGTTGAGTTGCAGTAAAAACACAAAGACTTTCTACTGCTGTTGAATAAATACTTGAGCAAAGATGGAAAGTACTAACAAGAGCATAAAAAGGAAGTGGCATAACTGGAAGATAAAAATGCATAGAAGAGATCAATTAAGAGCAAAAGAAGACAGAAGGTATTGAATGAAAGGGTGGGTTTTTTTGTCACAGTAGCTGTCAAAGACAAATATTACCATCAAGAAAAGCCTGTTTAAGATGTGTCTCATAGTCCAAAGGAACATGGTCTTCCCAAATGTTGGTTCCCATTGGCCTTAAATTTTGCATGGGACCAAGCAGAAATATTGTACATTTTTCTGCTGTACCATAAATATAGAAGCATTTTTAAAGAAGCATTTAGCCCTTCCAAATCTAGCAGCCTCATATTTGCATTGCCTCATTAAACTGAGGAGACTTAAAACATAAATTGATCACTGAACAAATGTTTTATTAGTTAAATGGGGGCTTACAGGCAGTACCTTGCTGATTCTATGTATTAGTTACTTCTCTGACCTCTAAAATGTGCGTGTAGTAAGACCAGCCCTTGCCAGTTCTCTGAAATGCTGCAGATTTAGTGAGAAATATATATGAAAATGTGCAGAAGCCACTTGGCCACGAATCTAATGCTGGAGAACGGAGGTCACTGTGCAAACTGGGTGATGAGTGTCTGTGAAATTTGAAGTGGAAACCTGTCCAGTGTGGTGACTCACATAAAATAGACAAAAGTCTTCACATGAAAGCTTGTCTTCCAAAGGCACTGTGCTTTTGCTTTTCTCTGCTTCCCTGGTATGCCACTGAGTTCAGCCTCTTGGTCTTGTCTTCCAGCTGTTTAGCTTCCCACTTGCAGGGCATATTTCTAGACTTACCTATTCAGAACAAATGTGTGTAAATACTGCGTGGAAAAACAGCCACCCAACTCTATCACCTTACCGTTAAGCAATGTGGAAAATATTCCATTGTACTAAGAAGAAACTGGTGATCCTTTGCCATGTATATCTACTTATTATTAATATTAGTGTTTAACTACTGAAACATATCTATTGCCTCTTGAAATTACCTCTTTCTTTCAGTTGTCCACACTGAAAAGGACTTTTTTTGTAAGAGGTTTGTAATGGAAAACCATGTTGTAGCCTTTCAAACTGGTGCTACTATACTCTTTCAAATATCAGTATCAGCACTGCCACTTCCAAATTAATGGAAGTGCAGATGACTGAGAACAAAGGGCTCATGTGATTTCAGTGGTTTTAATCCTGGATTATTCAGTCAGAGCTCAACCTTAAAATATAGTAATACCAAGTGGGAGTAAAATGCTTGGAATTTTATTGCTTTTCATATACATTTTCATAGTATACAATGATAATGTATCTAACTTTTTAAAAACGTTTATCTAGATTTACTTCCTTAACAAGGGTTATGATAATATCCAGTTGATTCCATTAATACCAGGGTATTTTATCAAAGTGGGAATTGAATCCAAACACTTGTTTTTTTCCTCTTGAAATATGGCTAGAACTGCTTATTTCTGATTCTGATCTTATTTTTTATTTAGACTTTGCAGGTTGTGCCTTGCACTTTGTCACAAAATCCCTGTCAATCTTAAATAGTTGAGATTTCAGAGCAGGTATTTTATGTCCTTGTGATGCCCAATACAACCTTTCAGACCTGCTAAATGTCTAACAATGGCTGCTGTATATGCAGAATGCATTTTGATGTTTCTGAAAGTATATTGACTGGGATTAGTTTTTATTTTGCACATCTAAATGTGCAAAAAAAAAAAAATTAAGCAACTATTATGAAGAATATATATTTGAAAATATTACTTCAAAAGGGTTTTGAGGTTTCACTTAGATTTTTTACTTTAGTTTATGAGCTCCTTACTAGCTTTCTTTTGAGTTTTTAAAGAATGTCACCTGATTTATCTTACTAACGTTGCTGGAGTAGCAAGTCTTCCATATGAAGACTTTTTCTTTAAAATTTGTAATGGTTTTCTCCCCCTCACCCTCTTCCCTGATGAATTCATGTGAGCCTTTTTTGTGCTCACAAGGTCTTGGCCCTTCCATGATTGAAAAAAAGGATTCAAAACAGGAGAACAGCCAGCAAATAAGTAACTTTGTCCCTGTAAAATTACTGGAGGGTTTGGAGGAGGCAAGGATCCTAGAACTTTTTCAAGTAGGCACTATTAACATATCTAGTGTAATGAGAAATTATTAAGAAACTTTGAATATATTCCTCAGTATATTCCCTCCTTACTCCCCCCCTGCTCCTTGTATGTTAGTCATTCTGAAAATAGAACACAAAAAGAAGTTACTGAGTAGAAACTACACTGTTGTTTCTGAGAGTGCCAGAATTACTGCCGCCCTGACTTCTAGGGAAAGTTTTTCTTTAGTCAGAACATTAATTTTTGTCGGCACCGTTGCCTCGTTCATGAAGTCTGTGAAGATGTAATAATATTCGAGACTCCTATCCTTGTGTCATTTGGTTGAAATATGTTGGTTTCTCTTCTTAGAAGACCAGCCTGAAGGGAGGGACTGTTGCGTATTGAACCTGGTTTGGTTCACTTTTCTCATTCTTAATCTGGACTGAAAATTGCAGGAAACTGGGGGAAGTTTTAAATACTATCTCTTAACTGGGGTGGTGTTTAAGGAAGTGCATGTAACTCTACAAACACCTGAATTCCAGAAACATTTGCATGTCGGAGGAAGGGCTGAGGAACACCAGTGCATCAGGTCCATTGATCCTGGATTTGGTGGGTGCAGCAACAAATGGCAGACTTTTCCTTGCCATTTTGTCTGCCAGACAACCTGCATCTTCCCTGTTCTCAAATAGTGAAATTGAAAGCTGGAAGCACAGCAAAAATCAAATGTAGATTCAAGCTGTTAACTTTTGCTCCTAGAAGTATGCATTTTCAACTTATGCTGTCTTATATGCAATCCTACCAAAGTGAACATAAGTTGGTCAGGTACTAAGGAGTAACCTACAAAATGAAATAAATAGTTTTGCTTCAAGAAGTTGGAGATTTATGCTGAATTTAACTGCCTTGAAGACTTGAAAAAAAGAAAACAAACCCAAAATCCAAACAGCTTGGAAGTAGCACAATAACTTTGTGACAGGAAACCAGGACTTGTCTAAAGAAAAACAAAACAAAACAAAAACAAATAAACAAAACTAACAAAACCACAAACAATCAAAAAAGCCCCAAACAAATCAGTCTTGTACTGTGAAATACAAGGTTTTGAAAGTGAAAGTAGTGTTCCCATTGAAATCAGTAACTATAATTTGCAGATAAACATTTACTTGGTCTCATATTTAAGAGTGCCTCTTATTTGTTTACAGAACCAACTAAAAAAGATCCTGTAGAAACAATTTACAAATCTGTTAACCATTTCATATCAAGTGTCTTGGCTTATAAAGACAAATCTACCAAGTTCTTAAAATACTGAGATATTTTTAAAGATATAGTCAAAGGTTATTCAGTGTTGTTAGATCATTACTCTGAGTTATTACTTTCAGACTTCATCTAAAAAAATCCAACAAATGTGTAAAATTTGCTTGTAATCATTCTAAAAATGTTGCAGTGGTATTTGTAGCCTAAACCACTCATTAACCTTCAAGCCTTTATTAATTTGCAACACAAAATCAAACCTTTTCCAGCTTCTAAAAGTAGAATGAATCGGTAGACAAAGTTTTTGGGTTTTACTCTTTTTGTATGCTAAAATTTGTAATATAGTGAAGCCTTGTGTAATGTCTGGTGTATCCTTAGCCTGGTGTTTCTAATCTGGCTCAAGTACAGTATGGATAAAGGCAAAATAAATGAAATAGTCATAGGAAAGCTACAGACAATATTTTAAAGAAAAATCCTTAAAGCAACTCAGATTTTTTTTCCGTTACTGGGAAATGTGTGAATTTAAACAACTTTAAGGACTTGATTCTTATTTTTACATCAGTCAGTCAACATAAGCTTGAGGAAAACTCCCAAATATTTTCATTCAAATAAAATGGGAACTCTTTTTAGCTACATCCAATTTATTCCAGCCAGGATGTCAAATAACTTTAATATAGCCAAATAACTAAACACCAAAAATCTGACTAACCATTCAGTATCCCTGAAGTATAAAATTTAACTGACGTGCAAAGTGTTTCCTGGCCTGACCACCAAGAAAGTGATACTAGGATATTGTAGGAAACTTGTGTAATTGTTTTGGTTCTGATATTTTCATTAAAGTGGTTTCAATTCAGAAGAAGAAAATTCTATTTCAGCATTTCTGTAAGTATGTTTTGGGTGTCTTATTGGTTTTTTTTTGTTATCAACACTTACATTTTGTTGTGGTTACCTAAAAAATGAGGTGGCACATACAGACATTGTGCATCATAAGTTGTACTAAACATGGCTTTTATTCAAAATCCATATTGCAACTTCATTTGCTGCACCTTTGCTGGAATAAGATTGTTTTATTTCATATTTTGTAGAATATGAAATATGTATTTTTGGAGAGGAAGGAATCAGGAGTTGGTTGATATTTTGTCTTGATTAAAGAAATTACAATTTTTTATAATTGTGTTAGTGTATGTAAATAATAATAATAATAGTTGTTTTTGTTGTTATTATTTCCATTCCTTGTCCTGTCACTGAACATAATATTTAACAGCATCAGTAGTGATCAATCAATTACCAGTATCTTGGGTTGTTGGGGTTTTCTTTAAAGTTAAGCATTGCAATTTCTGTTTAATACATCTGCAAACTTGCTGTAGATGGTCATGAAAAGCATCTCCAGGAAGCCGTGTGGTGTGTGCATGCCTGGGGGAGGGGTTGGCTTTAGTTTTGTTTTTTTATTCATAGAGGAACATTGATGTAGAAATCAAAAGCTCTGAGTAAAAAGAAAACACTTGTTTCCAGAATAGTGAAGACTTTTTTTTTTTTTTCTCCCCAGTCTTTTAAAATTTGGAAGTAGTGTGGTTTGTTTTTATTGTGAAAACTCTCAGGAAGAACAATTCAGAGTCGGTGCCATTCTTCCCAGCTGAATGGCGCTTGGTTTGTGAAATGGAGCAGCTGCGGTAGTTTTAGCTTGGCTCACAAAACCATTTGCTTTTTAATCAAGAACTTCAGATTCTGTGGTGGTTGTTCATGATGGAGATGGCCAGCTCTGCCCTGAGAGACAGCTGTAGTATAATTGAGACACACTATGTGAAGCAAATATAAATGCTGGATGGATGTCTTAAAAGCAGCATATTCACTAAACTGTAACTGAATTTTTAAAAGGATGAGAAGCTTTTATACAGGCAAGAATTTACTACCATGATGAAACATTTTCTGTATAGTGATGTTCTAGCATATATTGCATAAACCAGGGTTTAAATCTTCAGCATTAGCATTCAAGTTATACAGTACAGTAATCCAAGTTTTGGCGAAGTGTGTATATAACTGCATCATGAGAAATGCCGCACTTCTCTGAAAACACCATTGCAAATGTAGTTGAGGTCTCTTTCTTAAATTTGTCTGGGCTGTATTGTTTGTTGGAATGCAGGTATGCATGTCACACATTCATACAGATGCTTATTTTAACAAATAAAGATACTTGTGTTTTATCAAATTGAATAGGAGGCCACTGGAGGCACTGAGGGGAGTCATTAATCTTTGGTGGCAGTTACACATTTAGAAAAACTTGTTCAAGCAGGTAAGTATTGTGAAAATAAGTGCTCCATCTTGTATAAAGTAAAACCTCAGACTGACAGTTTGTTTTAGAAGGGATTTTTCCAAATAGCAGTTTGACTAAGTCAAAAGTATCTTGTTTCGCATCACAAATCAAAGTGATGCCCATATGTTAAAAAAAATAAAAGTTTTAAGGTTTTGTAGTAATTTTATAGTCACAGTTAATAACTATTTTGAACTTGGAGTGGGTAGTTGTATGTTTCATGCTGAACTATACACTTTTCATTCACATGACAAGTTGTTATGGATTTATTATTAATATCAGAATGTTTCACTTTCTTCAGACGGGCTATTTCATTTCCTTGCTGCTCTTAAAATAAAGTTCAGCTTAACTTTAAAAAAAACCCTATTCCTAAGTAGTAGGAAGATAAGGGGCCTTGTGGCAGAATATGATGTTGCTCCTAGATGTCTTCCTTTGTTTTCAAACACTTTGTCCCATTTTATGTTTCCAGTGTGTGCAGTCTCAAACCTCTTTGATGCTGACTAATTGGGGGGGGGGTGCCCACGACAATGTAAACGGGTTAATCCGTTACACTGGTATTAATGAGTCAGCTGGATCCCTGCCATTCTCTCATTTCTGGTTCACTTAGCACCGATTAGAACAAATGACACTTAGTTTTGTGGGAAGCAAGCTATGAGGATTGTAGGTAATGGAGACCTCAGATGAGAACAGCCTGGTTTCAGGTCAATACAGGTAGGTAAATCCATGCCATGTGGGCTGAGATCAGAAATAATCCTGTTCCTGCTGGACCTCTGAGAACACTGAGAGCGGTGGTAGGGATGTTTTAAGCTCACATGTGATAGATCAAGAGGTGGTCAGGTTGTTTTCTGAACTCCATTCTCTGGTGTGCTTCTGGGGATTTGAGCTTTGGATATACTCACCTGACACCCAAGCATTAGAAGTGAGATGGTGAAAGAAAGCAATTGTAAGCATGTCTGTGCAACTGAGAGCCCCTTTCTTAAATGTGAGAACTCTTGTGACAAAGTTTTGAAAAGGTTTGATTGACTATTTGTACAGTGGTAATGATTCTGTGGTCTGTCCTGAGTGTTTATTTGGGATTCTGGGACAGTAAAATAAAGATACACTATTTCAAAGATGTATTGTATTTTCATTACTTTTGATTGCAACTGCAATTGTAAATTGATTATAGAAGCAGGTAGGGAAAAGGAAATTGTCCTTCAGGACACACTTGTAGTCCAGTTAATTTTCACAATGTTTTTTATTACTTTAGAAACAAATTCCAGCAAGACAAACTCAGAATACTTCTCTTAGACCTTCTTTTAACAGGTGCCAGAGCCTTTTCTTCCTTCCCAAATCTCTGCAATTGCTGGGGTGATCTGAGAGGCATGCTCACGTCCCATGTCTGAAACTTCTTGTAGCAGAGCTCTTCTTCTGATGGCAAACTTTCAGAACAGCTGCCTAGGTTTAGTGTACCCTTTGTGTTGGAGGATGGTGAAGAAATAATGGATTAGGTTGTTTATAGGAGTGTTTGACTTAAGATGTCTTCATCTGAGAGCAATTTTTCCAATTTACTCACTGTGTGGAAAGATGCTTCCCTGCATGCGGAGCAGGTGTTTAACATAGGTGCCTCCTGGGCACCTTTTGGGGAAGCCTGGTAGCAATACCTGTGTGGGAAGCCTGATCTCCTACCTTAGAGATCTATGTTGCAGCTATTCCCCTTTCCCAGTAAGTTAGCCCAAAACATTCTCTGCATTTGTACACTACGCCTGCATTTTGACAAACAACAGGCACAATCTTTTAACCTCCACGTTGCTTAGAAAGTTTGAGACTGCTTGTTTTTCAGGCCTTTGTTCCTATTTAATCCCTTTGGGGCAGAACAGTAATGCAAAGGAGTTTTTTCTAACCACAAAGTTTTAAAGTTAAGTAGTTTGGGGTATCTCAAAGGCGAAATCCTGTATGTTGTCTTCTCCCATTTCTGATCTTCCTCATTTAAGAGTTTTTTGGCCAGTAGTGGTTTTGCAAGTGAGGATAATCTAGATTTTATCAGCTCACCACCACCCAAAAGCAAAGGTCCTACTTTCCTCCACTTCAGTGAATCTTACTTTGCTTCAGCTCTGGTGTTTGCTGGACTTTGTCAATTGGCTCAATTCCCAGAAAAAGATGGGTTAATAAGCAGAAAGTTCGTTTTTTTGTCAGAGTCAGTGCAAGGGAAGGGCCTTTGAGTGAGGGGAACAGAAATTCCCTTTCTTAGTGGTGGTGAGTGATTAGATGAGCTCTCGTGGTCTCACACAACATCACCTTTATTCAGGCAACAATTAAACATGGCTGATCATATTGCATGCAGAAATAGTTGCTCTGTTGAGAAAATCACCCTGTCTTAGG